>NW_026697588.1:0-69191 GCF_030435755.1 Ochotona princeps
TACACCATCAGGCTTCCAAGCAGCTCTCAAGGAAACTCAGTTTTCACACTCTATGCTTAGTGCCCTGTGAGTGCATTATCTAGGAATGAATCTAGTAGAGCATCCCACACAAACGAATGCTCCACATGCGGGTTTCACATGCCACCAACTCCACACTCACAGGCAACTTCAGCGCCACAGCCATTTTCAGATAGCCCTCAATGCAAAGGCTCTAGACGCAAATATTGGTGTGAGAGCTAATTCAATCAAGGAAACACTGCATGTTAGTGAAGGGCATATTGAAGAAGGATCAGCCGAGTGGTTCTTGTGGGAGAACAACTCCATTTGGCACACTAAATTCACACACCATCAGGCTTCCAAGCAGCTCTCAAGGAAACTCAGTTTTCACACTCTATGCTTAGTGCCCTTTGAGTGCATTATCTAGGAATGAACCTGGTAGAGCATCCCACACAAACGAATGCTCAACATGCGGGTTTCACATGCCACCAACTCCACATTCACAGGCAACTTCAGCGCCACAGGTGTTTTCAGATAGCTCTCAATGCAAAGGCTCTAGACGCAAATATTGGTGTGAGAGCTAATTCAATCAAGGAAACACTGCATGTTGGTGAAGGGCATATTGAAGAAGGATCAGCCGAGTGGTTCTTGTGGGAGAACAACTCCATTTGGCTCACTAACTTCACACACCATCAGGCTTCCAAGCAGCTCTCAAGGAAACTCAGTTTTCACACTCTATGCTTACTGCTCTTTGAGTGCCTAGGACTGAAACGAAGCTTGGTGAGCATCCCACACAAACGAATGCTCCACATGCGGGTTTCACATGCCACCAACTCCACATTCTCAGGCAACTTCAGCGCCACAGCCGTTTTCAAATAGCCCTCAATGCAAAGGCTCTAGACGCAAATATTGGTGTGAGAGCTAATTCAATCAAGGAAACACTGCATGTTGGTGAAGGGCATATTGAAGAAGGATCAGCCGAGTGGTTCTTGTGGGAGAACAACTCCATTTGGCTCACTAACTTCACACACCATCAGGCTTCCAAGCAGCTCTCAAGGAAACTCAGTTTTCACACTCTATGCTTAGTGCCCTTTGAGTGCATTATCTAGGAATGAACCTGGTAGAGCATCCCACACAAACGAATGCTCCACATGCGGGTTTCACATGCACCAACTCCACATTTTCAGGCAACTTCTGCGCCACATGTGTTTTCACATAGCCCTCAATGCAAAGGCTCTAGACGCAAATATTGGTGTGAGAGCTAATTCAATCAAGGAAACACTGCATGTTGGTGAAGGGCATATTGAAGAAGGATCAGCCGAGTGGTTCTTGTGGAGAACAACTCCATTTGGCTCTCTAACTTCACACACCATCAGGCTTCCAAGCAGCTCTCAAGGAAACTCAGTTTTCACACTCTATGCTTAGTGCCCTTTGAGTGCATTATCTAGGAATGAACCTGGTAGAGCATCCCACACAAACGAATGCTCCACATGCGGGTTTCACATGCCACCAACTCCACATTCACAGGCAACTTCAGCGCCACAGCCGTTTTCAGATAGCCCTCAATGCAAAGGCTCTAGATGCAAATATTGGTGTGAGAGCTAATTCAATCAAGGAAACACTGCATGTTGGTGAAGGGCATATTGAAGAAGGATCAGCCGAGTGGTTATTGTGGGAGAACAACTCCATTTGGCTCACTAACTTCACACATCATCAGGCTTCCAAGCAGCTCTCAAGGAAACTCAGTTTTCACACTCTATGCTTAGTGCCCTTTGTGTGCGAGGACTGAAATGCAGCTTGGTGAGCATCCCACACAAACGAATGCTCCACATGCGGGTTTCACATGCCACCAACTCCACATTCTCACGCAACTTCAGCGTCCACAGGTGTTTTCAGATAGCCCTCAATGCAAAGGCTCTAGACGCAAATATTGGTGTGAGAGCTAATTCAATCAAGGAAACACTGCATGTTGGTGAAGGGCATATTGAAGAAGGATCAGCCGAGTGGTTCTTGTGGGAGAACAACTCCATTTGGCTCTCTAACTTCACACACCATCAGGCTTCCAAGCAGCTCTCAAGGAAACTCAGTTTTCACACTCTATGCTTAGTGCCCTTTGAGTGCATTATCTAGGAATGAACCTGGTAGAGCATCCCACACAAACGAATGCTCCACATGCGGGTTTCACGTGCCACCAACTCCACATTCACAGGCAACTTCAGCGCCACAGCCGTTTTCAGATAGCCCTCAATGCAAAGGCTCTAGACGCAAATATTGGTGTGAGAGCTAATTCAATCAAGGAAACACTGCATGTTGGTGAAGGGCATATTGAAGAAGGATCAGCCGAGTGGTTCTTGTGGGAGAATAACTCCATTTGGCTCACTAACTTCACACACCATCAGGCTTCCAAGCAGCTCTCAAGGAAACTCAGTTTTCACACTCTATGCTTAGTGCCCTTGGTGTGCCTTGGACTGAAATGAAGCTTGGTGAGCATCCCACACAAACGAATGCTCCACATGCGGGTTTCACATGCCACCAACTCCACACTCACAGGCAACTTCAGCGCCACAGCCGTTTTCAGATAGCCCTCAATGCAAAGGCTCTAGACGCAAATATTGGTGTGAGAGCTAATTCAATCAAGGAAACACTGCATGTTGGTGAAGGGCATATTGAAGAAGGATCAGCCGAGTGGTTCTTGTGGGAGAACAACTCCATTTTGCTCACTAACTTCACACACCATCAGGCTTCCAAGCAGCTCTCAAGGAAACTCAGTTTTCACACTCTATGCTTAGTGCCCTTTGAGTGCATTATCTAGGAATGAACCTGGTAGAGCATCCCACACAAACGAATGCTCCACATGCGGGTTTCACATGCCACCAACTCCACATTCACAGGCAACTTCAGCGCCACAGGTGTTTTCAGATAGCTCTCAATGCAAAGGCTCTAGACGCAAATATTGGTGTGAGAGCTAATTCAATCAAGGAAACACTGCATGTTGCTGAAGGGCATATTGAAGAAGGATCAGCCGAGTGGTTCTTGTGGGAGAACAACTCCCTTTGGCTCACTAACTTCACACACCATCAGGCTTCCAAGCAGCTCTCAAGGAAACTCAGTTTTCACACTCTATGCTTACTGCACTTTGAGTGCCTATTACAGAAATGAAGCTTGGTGAGCATCCCACACAAACGAATGCTCCACATGCGGGTTTCACATGCCACCAACTCCACATTCTCAGGCAACTTCAGCGCCACAGCCGTTTTCAGATAGCCCTCAATGCAAAGGCTCTAGACGCAAATATTGGTGTGAGAGCTAATTCAATCAAGGAAACACTGCATGTTGGTGAAGGGCATATTGAAGAAGGATCAGCCGAGTGGTTCTTGTGGGAGAACAACTCCATTTGGCTCACTAACTTCACACACCATCAGGCTTCCAAGCAGCTCTCAAGGAAACTCAGTTTTCACACTCTATGCTTAGTGCCCTTTGAGTGCATTATCTAGGAATGAACCTGGTAGAGCATCCAAAACAAACGAATGCTCCACATGCGGGTTTCACATGCCACCAACTCCACATTCTCACGCAACTTCTGCGCCACAGGTGTTTTCACATAGCCCTCAATGCAAAGGCTCTAGACGCAAATATTGGTGTGAGAGCTAATTCAATCAAGGAAACACTGCATGTTGGTGAAGGGCATATTGAAGAAGGATCAGCCGAGTGGTTCTTGTGGGAGAACAACTCAATTTGGCTCTCTAACTTCACACACCATCAGGCTTCCAAGCAGCTCTCAAGGAAACTCAGTTTTCACACTCTATGCTTAGTGCCCTTTGAGTGCATTATCTAGGAATGAACCTGGTAGAGCATCCCACACAAACGAATGCTCCACATGCGGGTTTCACATGCCACCAACTCCACATTCACAGGCAACTTCAGCGCCACAGCCGTTTTCAGATAGCCCTCAATGCAAAGGCTCTAGATGCAAATATTGGTGTGAGAGCTAATTCAATCAAGGAAACACTGCATGTTGCTGAAGGGCATATTGAAGAAGGATCAGTCGAGTGGTTATTGTGGGAGAACAACTCCATTTGGCTCACTAACTTCACACACCATCAGGCTTCCAAGCAGCTCTCAAGGAAACTCAGTTTCACACTCTATGCTTAGTGCCCTTTGTGTGCCTAGGACTGAAATGCAGCTTGGTGAGCATCCCACACAAACGAATGCTCCACATGCGGGTTTCACATGCCACCAACTCCACATTCTCACGCAACTTCAGCGTCACAGGTGTTTTCAGATAGCTCTCAATGCAAAGGCTCTAGACGCAAATATTGGTGTGAGAGCTAATTCAATCAAGGAAACACTGCATGTTGCTGAAGGGCATATTGAAGAAGGATCAGCCGAGTGGTTCTTGTGGGAGAACAACTCCATTTGGCTCACTAACTTCACACACCATCAGGCTTCCAAGCAGCTCTCAAGGAAACTCAGTTTTCACACTCTATGCTTAGTGCCCTTTGAGTGCCTAGGACTGAAACGAAGCTTGGTGAGCATCCCACACAAACGAATGCTCCACATGCGGGTTTCACATGCCACCAACTCCACATTCTCAGGCACCTTCAGCGCCACAGCCGTTTTCAGATAGCCCTCAATGCAAAGGCTCTAGACGCAAATATTGGTGTGAGAGCTAATTCAATCAAGGAAACACTGCATGTTGGTGAAGGGCATATTGAAGAAGGATCAGCCGAGTGGTTCTTGAGAGAGAACAACTCCATTTGGCTCTCTAACTTCACACACCATCAGGCTTCCAAGCAGCTCTCAAGGAAACTCAGTTTTCACACTCTATGCTTAGTGCCCTTTGAGTGCATTATCTAGGAATGAACCTGGTAGAGCATCCCACACAAACGAATGCTCCACATGCGGGTTTCACATGCCACCAACTCCACATTCACAGGCAACTTCAGCGCCACAGCCGTTTTCAGATAGCCCTCAATGCAAAGGCTGTAGACGCAAATATTGTTGTGAGAGCTAATTCAATCAAGGAAACACTGCATGTTGGTGAAGGGCATATTGAAGAAGGATCAGCCGAGTGGTTCTTGTGGGAGAATAACTCCATTTGGCTCACTAACTTCACACACCATCAGGCTTCCAAGCAGCTCTCAAGGAAACTCAGTTTTCACACTCTATGCTTAGTGCCCTTTGAGTGCATTATCTAGGAATGACCCTGGTAGAGCATCCCACACAAACGAATGCTCCACATGCGGGTTTCACATGCCACCAACTCCACATTCACAGGCAACTTCAGCGCCACAGCCGTTTTCAGATAGCCCTCAATGCAAAGGCTCTAGACGTAAATATTGGTGTGAGAGTTAATTCAATCAAGGAAACACTGCATGTTGGTGAAGGGCATATTGAAGAAGGACCAGCCAAGTGGTTCTTGTGGGAGAACAACTCCATTTGGCTCACTAACTTCACACACCATCAGGCTTCCAAGCAGCTCTCAAGGAAACTCAGTTTTCACACTCTATGCTTAGTGCCCTTTGAGTGACTAGGACAGAAATGAAGCTTGGTGAGCAGCCCACACAAACGAATGCTCCACATGCGGGTTTCACATGCCACCAACTCCACATTCTCAGGCAACTTCAGCGCCACAGCCATTTTCAGATAGCCCTCAATGCAAAGGCTCTAGACGCAAATATTGGTGTGAGAGCTAATTCAATCAAGGAAACACTGCATGTTGGTGAAGGGCATATTGAAGAAGGATCAGCCGAGTGGTTCTTGTGGGAGAACAACTCCATTTGGCTCACTAACTTCACACACCATCAGGCTTCCAAGCAGCTCTCAAGGAAACTCAGTTTTCACACTCTATGCTTAGTGCCCTTTGAGTGCATTATCTAGGAATGAACCTGGTAGAGCATCCCACACAAACGAATGCTCCACATGCGGGTTTCACATGCCACCAACTTCACATTCACAGGCAACTTCTGCGCCACAGCCGTTTTCAGATAGCCCTCAATGCAAAGGCTCTAGACGCAAATATTGGTGTGAGAGCTAATTCAATCAAGGAAACACTGCATGTTGCTTAAGGGCATACTGAAGAAGGATCAGCCGAGTGGTTCTTGTGGGAGAACAACTCCATTTGGCTCACTAACTTCACACACCATCAGGCTTCCAAGCAGCTCTCAAGGAAACTCAGTTTTCACACTCTATGCTTAGTGCCCTTGGTGTGCCTTGGACTGAAATGAAGCTTGGTGACCATCCCACACAAACGAATGCTCCACATGCGGGTTTCACATGCCACCAACTCCACACTCACAGGCAACTTCTGCGCCACAGCCGTTTTCAGATAGCCCTCAATGCAAAGGCTCTAGACTTAAATATTGGTGTGAGAGCTAATTCAATCAAGGAAACACTGCATGTTGGTGAAGGGCATATTGAAGAAGGATCAGCCGAGTGGTTCTTGTATTAGAACAACTCCATTTGGCTCACTAACTTCACACACCATCAGGCTTCCAAGCAGCTCTCAAGGAAACTCAGTTTTCACACTCTATGCTTAGTGCCCTTTGAGTGCATTATCTAGAAATGAACCTGGTAGAGCATCCCACACAAACGAATGCTCCACATGCGGGTTTCACATGCCACCAACTCCACATTCACAGGCAACTTCAGCGCCACAGCCGTTTTCAGATAGCCCTCAATGCAAAGGCTCTAGACGCAAATATTGGTGTGAGAGCTAATTCAATCAAGGAAACATTGCATGTTGGTGAAGGGCATATTGAAGAAGGATCAGCCGAGTGGTTCTTGTGGGAGAACAACTCCATTTGGCTCACTAACTTCACACACCATCAGGCTTCCAAGCAGCTCTCAAGGAAACTCAGTTTTCACACTCTATGCTTAGTGCCCTTTGAGTGCCTAGGACTGAAATGAAACTTGGTGAGCATCCCACACAAACAAATGCTCCACATGCGGGTTTCACATGCAACCAACTCCACATTCTCAGGAACTTCAGCGCCACAGCCATTTTCACATAGCCCTCAATGCAAAGGCTCTAGACGCAAATATTGGTGTGAGAGCTAATTCAATCAAGGAAACACTGCATGTTGGTGAAGGGCATATTGAAGAAGGATCAGCCGAGTGGTTCTTGTGGGAGAACAACTCCATTTGGCACACTAACTTCACACACCATCAGGCTTCCAAGCAGCTCTCAAGGAAACTCAGTTTTCACACTCTGTGCTTAGTGCCCTTTGAGTGCATTATCTAGGAATGAACCTGGTAGAGCATCCCACAATAACGAATGCTTAACATGCGGGTTTCACATGCCAACAACTCCACTTTCACAGGCAACTTCAGCGCCACAGCCATTTTCAGATAGCCCTCAATGCAAAGGCTCTAGACGCAAATATTGGTGTGAGAGCTAATTCAATCAAGGAAACACTGCATGTTGGTGAAGGGCATATTGAAGAAGGATCAGCCGAGTGGTTCTTGTGGGAGAACAACTCCATTTGGCTCACTAACTTCACACACCATCAGGCTTCCAAGCAGCTCTCAAGGAAACTCAGTTTTCACACTCTATGCTTAGTGCCCTTTGAGTGCATTATCTAGGAATGAACCTGGTAGAGCATCCCACACAAACGAATGCTCCACATGCGGGTTTCACATGCCACCAACTCCACATTCTCAGGCAACTTCAGCGCCACAGCCGTTTTCAGATAGCCCTCAATGCAAAGGCTCTAGACGCAAATATTGGTGTGAGAGCTAATTCAATCAAGGAAACACTGCATGTTGCTGAAGGGCATATTGAAGAAGGATCAGCCGAGTGGTTCTTGTGGGAGAACAACTCCATTTGGCTCACTAACTTCACACACCAGCAGGCTTCCAAGCAGCTCTCAAGGAAACTCAGTTTTCACACTCTATGCTTAGTGCCCTTTGAGTGCATTATCTAGGAATGAACCTGGTAGAGCATCCCACACAAACGAATGCTCCACATGCGGGTTTCACGTGCCACCAACTCCACATTCTCACGCAACTTCTGCGCCACATGTGTTTTCACATAGCCCTCAATGCAAAGGCTCTAGACGCAAATATTGGTGTGAGAGCTAATTCAAAGAAGGAAACAGTGCGAGTTAGTGAAGGGCATATTGAAGAAGGATCAGCCGAGTGGTTCTTGTGGGAGAACAACTCCATTTGGCTCTCTAACTTCACACACAATCAGGCTTCCAAGCAGCTCTCAAGGAAACTCAGTTTTCACACTCTATGCTTAGTGCCCTTTGAGTGCATTATCTAGGAATGAACTTGGTAGAGCATCCCACACAAACGAATGCTCCACATGCGGGTTTCACATGCCACCAACTCCACATTCTCACGCAACTTCAGCGTCACAGGTGTTTTCAGATAGCCCTCAATGCAAAGGCTCTAGACGCAAATATTGGTGTGAGAGCTAATTCAATCAAGGAAACACTGCATGTTGGTGAAGGGCATATTGAAGAAGGATCAGCCGAGTGGTTCTTGTGGGAGAACAACTCCATTTGGCTCTCTAACTTCACACACCATCAGGCTTCCAAGCAGCTCTCAAGGAAACTCAGTTTTCACACTCTATGCTTAGTGCCCTTTGAGTGCATTATCTAGGAATGAACCTGGTAGAGCATCCCACACAAACGAATGCTCCACATGCGGGTTTCACGTGCCACCAACTCCACATTCACAGGCAACTTCAGCGCCACAGCCGTTTTCAGATAGCCCTCAATGCAAAGGCTCTAGACGCAAATATTGGTGTGAGAGCTAATTCAATCAAGGAAACACTGCATGTTGGTGAAGGGCATATTGAAGAAGGATCAGCCGAGTGGTTCTTGTGGGAGAATAACTCCATTTGGCTCACTAACTTCACACACCATCAGGCTTCCAAGCAGCTCTCAAGGAAACTCAGTTTTCACACTCTATGCTTAGTGCCCTTGGTGTGCCTTGGACTGAAATGAAGCTTGGTGAGCATCCCACACAAACGAATGCTCCACATGCGGGTTTCACATGCCACCAACTCCACACTCACAGGCAACTTCAGCGCCACAGCCGTTTTCAGATAGCCCTCAATGCAAAGGCTCTAGACGCAAATATTGGTGTGAGAGCTAATTCAATCAAGGAAACACTGCATGTTGGTGAAGGGCATATTGAAGAAGGATCAGCCGAGTGGTTCTTGTGGGAGAACAACTCCATTTGGCTCACTAACTTCACACACCATCAGGCTTCCAAGCAGCTCTCAAGGAAACTCAGTTTTCACACTCTATGCTTAGTGCCCTTTGAGTGCATTATCTAGGAATGAACCTGGTAGAGCATCCCACACAAACGAATGCTCCACATGCGGGTTTCACATGCCACCAACTCCACATTCACAGGCAACTTCAGCGCCACAGGTGTTTTCAGATAGCTCTCAATGCAAAGGCTCTAGACGCAAATATTGGTGTGAGAGCTAATTCAATCAAGGAAACACTGCATGTTGCTGAAGGGCATATTGAAGAAGGATCAGCCGAGTGGTTCTTGTGGGAGAACAACTCCCTTTGGCTCACTAACTTCACACACCATCAGGCTTCCAAGCAGCTCTCAAGGAAACTCAGTTTTCACACTCTATGCTTACTGCACTTTGAGTGCCTATTACAGAAATGAAGCTTGGTGAGCATCCCACACAAACGAATGCTCCACATGCGGGTTTCACATGCCACCAACTCCACATTCTCAGGCAACTTCAGCGCCACAGCCGTTTTCAGATAGCCCTCAATGCAAAGGCTCTAGACGCAAATATTGGTGTGAGAGCTAATTCAATCAAGGAAACACTGCATGTTGGTGAAGGGCATATTGAAGAAGGATCAGCCGAGTGGTTCTTGTGGGAGAACAACTCCATTTGGCTCACTAACTTCACACACCATCAGGCTTCCAAGCAGCTCTCAAGGAAACTCAGTTTTCACACTCTATGCTTAGTGCCCTTTGAGTGCATTATCTAGGAATGAACCTGGTAGAGCATCCAAAACAAACGAATGCTCCACATGCGGGTTTCACATGCCACCAACTCCACATTCTCACGCAACTTCTGCGCCACAGGTGTTTTCACATAGCCCTCAATGCAAAGGCTCTAGACGCAAATATTGGTGTGAGAGCTAATTCAATCAAGGAAACACTGCATGTTGGTGAAGGGCATATTGAAGAAGGATCAGCCGAGTGGTTCTTGTGGGAGAACAACTCCATTTGGCTCTCTAACTTCACACACCATCAGGCTTCCAAGCAGCTCTCAAGGAAACTCAGTTTTCACACTCTATGCTTAGTGCCCTTTGAGTGCATTATCTAGGAATGAACCTGGTAGAGCATCCCACACAAACGAATGCTCCACATGCGGGTTTCACATGCCACCAACTCCACATTCACAGGCAACTTCAGCGCCACAGCCGTTTTCAGATAGCCCTCAATGCAAAGGCTCTAGATGCAAATATTGGTGTGAGAGCTAATTCAATCAAGGAAACACTGCATGTTGCTGAAGGGCATATTGAAGAAGGATCAGTCGAGTGGTTATTGTGGGAGAACAACTCCATTTGGCTCACTAACTTCACACACCATCAGGCTTCCAAGCAGCTCTCAAGGAAACTCAGTTTTCACACTCTATGCTTAGTGCCCTTTGTGTGCCTAGGACTGAAATGCAGCTTGGTGAGCATCCCACACAAACGAATGCTCCACATGCGGGTTTCACATGCCACCAACTCCACATTCTCACGCAACTTCAGCGTCACAGGTGTTTTCAGATAGCTCTCAATGCAAAGGCTCTAGACGCAAATATTGGTGTGAGAGCTAATTCAATCAAGGAAACACTGCATGTTGCTGAAGGGCATATTGAAGAAGGATCAGCCGAGTGGTTCTTGTGGGAGAACAACTCCATTTGGCTCACTAACTTCACACACCATCAGGCTTCCAAGCAGCTCTCAAGGAAACTCAGTTTTCACACTCTATGCTTAGTGCCCTTTGAGTGCCTAGGACTGAAACGAAGCTTGGTGAGCATCCCACACAAACGAATGCTCCACATGCGGGTTTCACATGCCACCAACTCCACATTCTCAGGCACCTTCAGCGCCACAGCCGTTTTCAGATAGCCCTCAATGCAAAGGCTCTAGACGCAAATATTGGTGTGAGAGCTAATTCAATCAAGGAAACACTGCATGTTGGTGAAGGGCATATTGAAGAAGGATCAGCCGAGTGGTTCTTGAGAGAGAACAACTCCATTTGGCTCTCTAACTTCACACACCATCAGGCTTCCAAGCAGCTCTCAAGGAAACTCAGTTTTCACACTCTATGCTTAGTGCCCTTTGAGTGCATTATCTAGGAATGAACCTGGTAGAGCATCCCACACAAACGAATGCTCCACATGCGGGTTTCACATGCCACCAACTCCACATTCACAGGCAACTTCAGCGCCACAGCCGTTTTCAGATAGCCCTCAATGCAAAGGCTGTAGACGCAAATATTGTTGTGAGAGCTAATTCAATCAAGGAAACACTGCATGTTGGTGAAGGGCATATTGAAGAAGGATCAGCCGAGTGGTTCTTGTGGGAGAATAACTCCATTTGGCTCACTAACTTCACACACCATCAGGCTTCCAAGCAGCTCTCAAGGAAACTCAGTTTTCACACTCTATGCTTAGTGCCCTTTGAGTGCATTATCTAGGAATGACCCTGGTAGAGCATCCCACACAAACGAATGCTCCACATGCGGGTTTCACATGCCACCAACTCCACATTCACAGGCAACTTCAGCGCCACAGCCGTTTTCAGATAGCCCTCAATGCAAAGGCTCTAGACGTAAATATTGGTGTGAGAGTTAATTCAATCAAGGAAACACTGCATGTTGGTGAAGGGCATATTGAAGAAGGACCAGCCAAGTGGTTCTTGTGGGAGAACAACTCCATTTGGCTCACTAACTTCACACACCATCAGGCTTCCAAGCAGCTCTCAAGGAAACTCAGTTTTCACACTCTATGCTTAGTGCCCTTTGAGTGACTAGGACAGAAATGAAGCTTGGTGAGCAGCCCACACAAACGAATGCTCCACATGCGGGTTTCACATGCCACCAACTCCACATTCTCAGGCAACTTCAGCGCCACAGCCATTTTCAGATAGCCCTCAATGCAAAGGCTCTAGACGCAAATATTGGTGTGAGAGCTAATTCAATCAAGGAAACACTGCATGTTGGTGAAGGGCATATTGAAGAAGGATCAGCCGAGTGGTTCTTGTGGGAGAACAACTCCATTTGGCTCACTAACTTCACACACCATCAGGCTTCCAAGCAGCTCTCAAGGAAACTCAGTTTTCACACTCTATGCTTAGTGCCCTTTGAGTGCATTATCTAGGAATGAACCTGGTAGAGCATCCCACACAAACGAATGCTCCACATGCGGGTTTCACATGCCACCAACTTCACATTCACAGGCAACTTCTGCGCCACAGCCGTTTTCAGATAGCCCTCAATGCAAAGGCTCTAGACGCAAATATTGGTGTGAGAGCTAATTCAATCAAGGAAACACTGCATGTTGCTTAAGGGCATACTGAAGAAGGATCAGCCGAGTGGTTCTTGTGGGAGAACAACTCCATTTGGCTCACTAACTTCACACACCATCAGGCTTCCAAGCAGCTCTCAAGGAAACTCAGTTTTCACACTCTATGCTTAGTGCCCTTGGTGTGCCTTGGACTGAAATGAAGCTTGGTGACCATCCCACACAAACGAATGCTCCACATGCGGGTTTCACATGCCACCAACTCCACACTCACAGGCAACTTCTGCGCCACAGCCGTTTTCAGATAGCCCTCAATGCAAAGGCTCTAGACTTAAATATTGGTGTGAGAGCTAATTCAATCAAGGAAACACTGCATGTTGGTGAAGGGCATATTGAAGAAGGATCAGCCGAGTGGTTCTTGTATTAGAACAACTCCATTTGGCTCACTAACTTCACACACCATCAGGCTTCCAAGCAGCTCTCAAGGAAACTCAGTTTTCACACTCTATGCTTAGTGCCCTTTGAGTGCATTATCTAGAAATGAACCTGGTAGAGCATCCCACACAAACGAATGCTCCACATGCGGGTTTCACATGCCACCAACTCCACATTCACAGGCAACTTCAGCGCCACAGCCGTTTTCAGATAGCCCTCAATGCAAAGGCTCTAGACGCAAATATTGGTGTGAGAGCTAATTCAATCAAGGAAACATTGCATGTTGGTGAAGGGCATATTGAAGAAGGATCAGCCGAGTGGTTCTTGTGGGAGAACAACTCCATTTGGCTCACTAACTTCACACACCATCAGGCTTCCAAGCAGCTCTCAAGGAAACTCAGTTTTCACACTCTATGCTTAGTGCCCTTTGAGTGCCTAGGACTGAAATGAAACTTGGTGAGCATCCCACACAAACAAATGCTCCACATGCGGGTTTCACATGCAACCAACTCCACATTCTCAGGAACTTCAGCGCCACAGCCATTTTCACATAGCCCTCAATGCAAAGGCTCTAGACGCAAATATTGGTGTGAGAGCTAATTCAATCAAGGAAACACTGCATGTTGGTGAAGGGCATATTGAAGAAGGATCAGCCGAGTGGTTCTTGTGGGAGAACAACTCCATTTGGCACACTAACTTCACACACCATCAGGCTTCCAAGCAGCTCTCAAGGAAACTCAGTTTTCACACTCTGTGCTTAGTGCCCTTTGAGTGCATTATCTAGGAATGAACCTGGTAGAGCATCCCACAATAACGAATGCTTAACATGCGGGTTTCACATGCCAACAACTCCACTTTCACAGGCAACTTCAGCGCCACAGCCATTTTCAGATAGCCCTCAATGCAAAGGCTCTAGACGCAAATATTGGTGTGAGAGCTAATTCAATCAAGGAAACACTGCATGTTGGTGAAGGGCATATTGAAGAAGGATCAGCCGAGTGGTTCTTGTGGGAGAACAACTCCATTTGGCTCACTAACTTCACACACCATCAGGCTTCCAAGCAGCTCTCAAGGAAACTCAGTTTTCACACTCTATGCTTAGTGCCCTTTGAGTGCATTATCTAGGAATGAACCTGGTAGAGCATCCCACACAAACGAATGCTCCACATGCGGGTTTCACATGCCACCAACTCCACATTCTCAGGCAACTTCAGCGCCACAGCCGTTTTCAGATAGCCCTCAATGCAAAGGCTCTAGACGCAAATATTGGTGTGAGAGCTAATTCAATCAAGGAAACACTGCATGTTGCTGAAGGGCATATTGAAGAAGGATCAGCCGAGTGGTTCTTGTGGGAGAACAACTCCATTTGGCTCACTAACTTCACACACCAGCAGGCTTCCAAGCAGCTCTCAAGGAAACTCAGTTTTCACACTCTATGCTTAGTGCCCTTTGAGTGCATTATCTAGGAATGAACCTGGTAGAGCATCCCACACAAACGAATGCTCCACATGCGGGTTTCACGTGCCACCAACTCCACATTCTCACGCAACTTCTGCGCCACATGTGTTTTCACATAGCCCTCAATGCAAAGGCTCTAGACGCAAATATTGGTGTGAGAGCTAATTCAAAGAAGGAAACAGTGCGAGTTAGTGAAGGGCATATTGAAGAAGGATCAGCCGAGTGGTTCTTGTGGGAGAACAACTCCATTTGGCTCTCTAACTTCACACACAATCAGGCTTCCAAGCAGCTCTCAAGGAAACTCAGTTTTCACACTCTATGCTTAGTGCCCTTTGAGTGCATTATCTAGGAATGAACTTGGTAGAGCATCCCACACAAACGAATGCTCCACATGCGGGTTTCACATGCCACCAACTCCACATTCACAGGCAACTTCAGCGCCACAGCCGTTTTCAGATAGCCCTCAATGCAAAGGCTCTAGACGCAAATATTGGTGTGAGAGCTAATTCAATCAAGGAAACACTGCATGTTGCTGAAGGGCATATTGAAGAAGGATCAGCCGAGTGGTTCTTGTGGGAGAACAACTCCATTTGGCTCACTAACTTCACACACCATCAGGCTTCCAAGCAGCTCTCAAGGAAACTCAGTTTTCACACTCTATGCTTAGTGCCCTTTGTGTGCCTAGGACTGAAATGCAGCTTGGTGAGCATCCCACACAAACGAATGCTCCACATGCGGGTTTCACATGCCACCAACTCCACATTCTCACGCAACTTCAGCGCCACAGGTGTTTTCAGATAGCTCTCAATGCAAAGGCTCTAGACGCAAATATTGGTGTGAGAGCTAATTCAATCAAGGAAACACTGCATGTTGGTGAAGGGCATATTGAAGAAGGATCAGCCGAGTGGTTCTTGTGGGAGAACAACTCCATTTGGCTCACTAACTTCACACACCATCAGGCTTCCAAGCAGCTCTCAAGGAAACTCAGTTTTCACACTCTATGCTTAGTGCCCTTTGAGTGCCTAGGGCTGAAACGAAGCTTGGTGAGAATCCCACACAAACGAATGCTCCACATGCGGGTTTCACATGCCACCAACTCCACATTCTCACGCAACTTCTGCGCCACAGCCGTTTTCAGATAGCCCTCAATGCAAAGGCTCTAGACGTAAATATTGGTGTGAGAGCTAATTCAATCAAGGAAACACTGCATGTTGGTGAAGGGCATATTGAAGAAGGATCAGCCGAGTGGTTCTTGTGGGAGAACAACTCCATTTGGCTCACTAACTTCACACACCATCAGGCTTCCAAGCAGCTCTCAAGGAAACTCAGTTTTCACACTCTATGCTTAGTGCCCTTTGAGTGCCTAGGACTGAAACGAAGTTTGGTGAGCATCCCACACAAACGAATGCTCCACATGCGGGTTTCACATGCCACCAACTCCACATTCTCAGGCAACTTCAGCGCCACAGCCGTTTTCAGATAGCCCTCAATGCAAAGGCTCTAGACGCAAATATTGGTGTGAGAGCTAATTCAATCAAGGAAACACTGCATGTTGCTGAAGGGCATATTGAAGAAGGATCAGCCGAGTGGTTCTTGTGGGAGAACAACTCCATTTGGCTCACTAACTTCACACACCATCAGGCTTCCAAGCAGCTCTCAAGGAAACTCAGTTTTCACACTCTATGCTTAGTGCCCTTTGAGTGCATTATCTAGGAATGAATCTAGTAGAGCATCCCACAATAACGAATGCTCCACAACCGGGTTTCACATGCCACCAACTCCACACTCACAGGCAACTTCTGCGCCACAGCCATTTTCAGATAGCCCTCAATGCAAAGGCTCTAGACGTAAATATTGGTGTGAGAGCTAATTCAATCAAGGAAACACTGCATGTTGCTGAAGGGCATATTGAAGAAGGATCAGCCGAGTGGTTCTTGTGAGAGAACAACTCCATTTGGCTCACTAACTTCACACACCATCAGGCTTCCAAGCAGCTCTCAAGGAAACTCAGTTTTCACACTCTATGCTTAGTGCCCTTTGAGTGCATTATCTAGGAATGAACCTGGTAGAGCATCCCACACAAACGAATGCTCCACATGCGGGTTTCACGTGCCACCAACTCCACATTCTCACGCAACTTCTGCGCCACAGGTGTTTTCACATAGCCCTCAATGCAAAGGCTCTAGACGCAAATATTGGTGTGAGAGCTAATTCAATCAAGGAAACACTGCATGTTGCTGAAGGGCATATTGAAGAAGGATCAGCTGAGTGGTTCTTGTGGGAGAACAACTCCATTTGGCTCACTAACTTCACACACCATCAGGCTTCCAAGCAGCTCTCAAGGAAACTCAGTTTTCACACTCTATGCTTAGTGCCCCTGGTGTGCCTTTTACTGAAATGAAGCTTGGTGAGCATCCCACACAAACGAATGCTCCACATGCGGGTTTCACATGCCACCAACTCCACATTCACAGGCAACTTCAGCGCCACAGCCATTTTCAGATAGCCCTCAATGCAAAGGCTGTAGACGCAAATATTGGTGTGAGAGCTAATTCAAAGAAGGAAACAGTGCGAGTTAGTGAAGGGCATATTGAAGAAAGATCCGCCGAGTGGTTCTTGTGGGAGAACAACTCCATTTGGCACACTAACTTCACACACCATCAGGCTTCCAAGCAGCTCTCAAGGAAACTCAGTTTTCACACTCTATGCTTAGTGCCCTTTGAGTGCATTATCTAGGAATGAACCTGGTAGAGCATCCCACACAAACGAATGCTCCACATGCGGGTTTCACATGCCACCAACTCCACATTCACAGGCAACTTCAGTGCCACAGCCGTTTTCAGATAGCCCTCAATGCAAAGGCTCTAGACACAAATATTGGTGTGAGAGCTAATTCAATCAAGGAAACACTGCATGTTGGTGAAGGGCATATTGAAGAAGGATCAGCCGAGTGGTTCTTGTGGGAGAACAACTCCATTTGGCTCTCTAACTTCACACACCATCAGGCTTCCAAGCAGCTCTCAAGGAAACTCAGTTTTCACACTCTATGCTTAGTGCCCTTTGTGTGCCTAGGACTGAAATGCAGCTTGGTGAGCATCCCACACAAACGAATGCTCCACATGCGGGTTTCACATGCCACCAACTCCACATTCTCACGCAACTTCAGCGCCACAGGTGTTTTCAGATAGCCCTCAATGCAAAGGCTCTAGACGCAAATATTGGTGTGAGAGCTAATTCAATCAAGGAAACACTGCATGTTGCTGAAGGGCATATTGAAGAAGGATCAGCCGAGTGGTTCTTGTGGGAGAACAACTCCATTGGCTCACTAACTTCACACACCATCAGGCTTCCAAGCAGCTCTCAAGGAAACTCAGTTTTCACACTCTATGCTTAGTGCCCTTTGAGTGCCTAGGGCTGAAACGAAGCTTGGTGAGCATCCCACACAAACGAGCGCTCCACATGCGGGTTTCACATGCCACCAACTCCACATTCTCAGGCAACTTCTGCGCCACAGCCGTTTTCAGATAGCCCTCAATGCAAAGGCTCTAGACGTAAATATTGGTGTGAGAGCTAATTCAATCAAGGAAACACTGCATGTTGGTGAAGGGCATATTGAAGAAGGATCAGCCGAGTGGTTCTTGTGGGAGAACAACTCCATTTGGCTCACTAACTTCACACACCATCAGGCTTCCAAGCAGCTCTCAAGGAAACTCAGTTTTCACACTCTATGCTTAGTGCCCTTTGAGTGCCTAGGACTGAAACGAAGCTTGGTGAGCATCCCACACAAACGAATGCTCCACATGCGGGTTTCACATGCCACCAACTCCACATTCTCAGGCAACTTCAGCGCCACAGCCGTTTTCAGATAGCCCTCAATGCAAAGGCTCTAGACGCAAATATTGGTGTGAGAGCTAATTCAATCAAGGAAACACTGCATGTTGCTGAAGGGCATATTGAAGAAGGATCAGCCGAGTGGTTCTTGTGGGAGAACAACTCCATTTGGCTCACTAACTTCACACACCATCAGGCTTCCAAGCAGCTCTCAAGGAAACTCAGTTTTCACACTCTATGCTTAGTGCCCTTTGAGTGCATTATCTAGGAATGAATCTAGTAGAGCATCCCACACAAACGAATGCTCCACAAGCGGGTTTCACATGCCACCAACTCCACACTCACAGGCAACTTCTGCGCCACAGCCATTTTCAGATAGCCCTCAATGCAAAGGCTCTAGACGTAAATATTGGTGTGAGAGCTAATTCAATCAAGGAAACACTGCATGTTGCTGAAGGGCATATTGAAGAAGGATCAGCCGAGTGGTTCTTGAGAGAGAACAACTCCATTTGGCTCACTAACTTCACACACCATCAGGCTTCCAAGCAGCTCTCAAGGAAACTCAGTTTTCACACTCTATGCTTAGTGCCCTGTGAGTGCATTATCTAGGAATGAACCTGGTAGAGCATCCCACACAAACGAATGCTCCACATGCGGGTTTCACGTGCCACCAACTCCACATTCTCACGCAACTTCTGCGCCACAGGTGTTTTCACATAGCCCTCAATGCAAAGGCTCTAGACGCAAATATTGGTGTGAGAGCTAATTCAATCAAGGAAACACTGCATGTTGCTGAAGGGCATATTGAAGAAGGATCAGCTGAGTGGTTCTTGTGGGAGAACAACTCCATTTGGCTCACTAACTTCACACACCATCAGGCTTCCAAGCAGCTCTCAAGGAAACTCAGTTTTCACACTCTATGCTTAGTGCCCTTGGTGTGCCTTTTACTGAAATGAAGCTTGGTGAGCATCCCACACAAACGAATGCTCCACATGCGGGTTTCACATGCCACCAACTCCACATTCACAGGCAACTTCAGCGCCACAGCCATTTTCAGATAGCCCTCAATGCAAAGGCTGTAGACGCAAATATTGGTGTGAGAGCTAATTCAAAGAAGGAAACAGTGCGAGTTAGTGAAGGGCATATTGAAGAAAGATCCGCCGAGTGGTTCTTGTGGGAGAACAACTCCATTTGGCTCTCTAACTTCACACACCATCAGGCTTCCAAGCAGCTCTCAAGGAAACTCAGTTTTCACACTCTATGCTTAGTGCCCTTTGAGTGCATTATCTAGGAATGAACGTGGTAGAGCATCCCACACAAACGAATGCTCCACATGCGGGTTTCACATGCCACCAACTCCACATTCTCACGCAACTTCAGCGCCACAGCCGTTTTCAGATAGCCCTCAATGCAAAGGCTCTAGACGCAAATATTGGTGTGAGAGCTAATTCAATCAAGGAAACACTGCATGTTGCTGAAGGGCATATTGAAGAAGGATCAGCCGAGTGGTTCTTGTGGGAGAACAACTCCATTTGGCTCACTAACTTCACACACCATCAGGCTTCCAAGCAGCTCTCAAGGAAACTCAGTTTTCACACTCTATGCTTAGTGCCCTTTGAGTGCATTATCTGGGAATGAACCTGGTAGAGCATCCCACACAAACGAATGCTCCACATGCGGGTTTCACATGCCACCAACTCCACATTCACAGGCAACTTCAGCGCCACATCCGTTTTCAGATAGCCCTCAATGCAAAGGCTCTAGACGCAAATATTGGTGTGAGAGCTAATTCAATCAAGGAAACACTGCATGTTGCTGAAGGGCATATTGAAGAAGGATCAGCCGAGTGGTTCTTGTGGGAGAACAACTCCATTTGGCTCACTAACTTCACACACCATCAGGCTTCCAAGCAGCTCTCAAGGAAACTCAGTTTTCACACTCTATGCTTAGTGCCCTTTGAGTGCATTATCTAAGAATGAACCTGGTAGAGCATCCCACACAAACGAATGCTCCACATGCGGGTTTCACATGCCACCAACTCCACATTCTCAGGCAACTTCAGCGCCACAGCCATTTTCAGATAGCCCTCAATGCAAAGGCTCTAGACGCAAATATTGGTGTGAGAGCTAATTCAATCAAGGAAACACTGCATGTTAGTGAAGGGCATATTGAAGAAGGATCAGCCGAGTGGTTCTTGTGGGAGAACAACTCCATTTGGCACACTAACTTCACACACCATCAGGCTTCCAAGCAGCTCTCAAGGAAACTCAGTTTTCACACTCTATGCTTAGTGCCCTTTGAGTGCATTATCTAGGAATGAACCTGGTAGAGCATCCCACACAAACGAATGCTCCACATGCGGGTTTCACATGCCACCAACTCCACATTCTCAGGCAACTTCTGCGCCACAGCCGTTTTCAGATAGCCCTCAATGCAAAGGCTCTAGACGCAAATATTGGTGTGAGAGCTAATTCAATCAAGGAAACACTGCATGTTGCTGAAGGGCATATTGAAGAAGGATCAGCCGAGTGGTTCTTGTGGGAGAACAACTCCATTTGGCTCACTAACTTCACACACCATCAGGCTTCCAAGCAGCTCTCAAGGAAACTCAGTTTTCACACTCTATGCTTAGTGCCCTTTGAGTGCATTATCTAGGAATGAAACTGGTAGAGCATCCCACACAAACGAATGCTCCACATGCGGGTTTCACGTGCCACCAACTCCAAATTCTCACGCAACTTCTGCGCCACAGGTGTTTTCACATAGCCCTCAATGCAAAGGCTCTAGACGCAAATATTGGTGTGAGAGCTAATTCAATCAAGGAAACACTGCATGTTGCTGAAGGGCATATTGAAGAAGGATCAGCTGAGTGGTTCTTGTGGGAGAACAACTCCATTTGGCTCACTAACTTCACACACCATCAGGCTTCCAAGCAGCTCTCAAGGAAACTCAGTTTTCACACTCTATGCTTAGTGCCCTTGGTGTGCCTTGGACTGAAATGAAGCTTGGTGAGCATCCCACACAAACGAATGCTCCACATGCGGGTTTCACATGCCACCAACTCCACATTCATAGGCAACTTCAGCGCCACAGCCATTTTCAGATAGCCCTCAATGCAAAGGCTGTAGACGCAAATATTGGTGTGAGAGCTAATTCAATCAAGGAAACACTGCATGTTAGTGAAGGGCATATTGAGGAAGGATCAGCCGAGTGGTTCTTGTGGGAGAACAACTCCATTTGGCACACTAACTTCACACACCATCAGGCTTCCAAGCAGCTCTCAAGGAAACTCAGTTTTCACACTCTATGCTTAGTGCCCTTTGAGTGCATTATCTAGGAATGAACGTGGTAGAGCATCCCACACAAACGAATGCTCCACATGCGGGTTTCACATGCCACCAACTCCACATTCTCACGCAACTTCAGCGCCACAGCCGTTTTCAGATAGCCCTCAATGCAAAGGCTCTAGACGCAAATATTGGTGTGAGAGCTAATTCAATCAGGGAAACACTGCATGTTGCTGAAGGGCATATTGAAGAAGGATCAGCCGAGTGGTTCTTGTGGGAGAACAACTCCATTTGGCTCACTAACTTCACACACCATCAGGCTTCCAAGCAGCTCTCAAGGAAACTCAGTTTTCACACTCTATGCTTAGTGCCCTTTGAGTGCATTATCTGGGAATGAACCTGGTAGAGCATCCCACACAAACGAATGCTCCACATGCGGGTTTCACATGCCACCAACTCCACATTCACAGGCAACTTCAGCGCCACAGCCGTTTTCAGATAGCCCTCAATGCAAAGGCTCTAGACGCAAATATTGGTGTGAGAGCTAATTCAATCAAGGAAACACTGCATGTTGCTGAAGGGCATATTGAAGAAGGATCAGCCGAGTGGTTCTTGTGGGAGAACAACTCCATTTGGCTCACTAACTTCACACACCATCAGGCTTCCAAGCAGCTCTCAAGGAAACTCAGTTTTCACACTCTATGCTTAGTGCCCTTTGAGTGCATTATCTAAGAATGAACCTGGTAGAGCATCCCACACAAACGAATGCTCCACATGCGGGTTTCACATGCCACCAACTCCACATTCTCAGGCAACTTCAGCGCCACAGCCATTTTCAGATAGCCCTCAATGCAAAGGCTCTAGACGCAAATATTGGTGTGAGAGCTAATTCAATCAAGGAAACACTGCATGTTAGTGAAGGGCATATTGAAGAAGGATCAGCCGAGTGGTTCTTGTGGGAGAACAACTCCATTTGGCACACTAACTTCACACACCATCAGGCTTCCAAGCAGCTCTCAAGGAAACTCAGTTTTCACACTCTATGCTTAGTGCCCTTTGAGTGCATTATCTAGGAATGAACCTGGTAGAGCATCCCACACAAACGAATGCTCCACATGCGGGTTTCACATGCCACCAACTCCACATTCTCAGGCAACTTCAGCGCCACAGCCGTTTTCAGATAGCCCTCAATGCAAAGGCTCTAGACGCAAATATTGGTGTGAGAGCTAATTCAATCAAGGAAACACTGCATGTTGCTGAAGGGCATATTGAAGAAGGATCAGCCGAGTGGTTCTTGTGGGAGAACAACTCCATTTGGCTCACTAACTTCACACACCATCAGGCTTCCAAGCAGCTCTCAAGGAAACTCAGTTTTCACACTCTATGCTTAGTGCCCTTTGAGTGCATTATCTAGGAATGAAACTGGTAGAGCATCCCACACAAACGAATGCTCCACATGCGGGTTTCACGTGCCACCAACTCCAAATTCTCACGCAACTTCTGCGCCACAGGTGTTTTCACATAGCCCTCAATGCAAAGGCTCTAGACGCAAATATTGGTGTGAGAGCTAATTCAATCAAGGAAACACTGCATGTTGCTGAAGGGCATATTGAAGAAGGATCAGCTGAGTGGTTCTTGTGGGAGAACAACTCCATTTGGCTCACTAACTTCACACACCATCAGGCTTCCAAGCAGCTCTCAAGGAAACTCAGTTTTCACACTCTATGCTTAGTGCCCTTGGTGTGCCTTGGACTGAAATGAAGCTTGGTGAGCATCCCACACAAACGAATGCTCCACATGCGGGTTTCACATGCCACCAACTCCACATTCATAGGCAACTTCAGCGCCACAGCCATTTTCAGATAGCCCTCAATGCAAAGGCTGTAGACGCAAATATTGGTGTGAGAGCTAATTCAATCAAGGAAACACTGCATGTTAGTGAAGGGCATATTGAGGAAGGATCAGCCGAGTGGTTCTTGTGGGAGAACAACTCCATTTGGCTCACTAACTTCACACACCATCAGGCTTCCAAGCAGCTCTCAAGGAAACTCAGTTTTCACACTCTATGCTTAGTGCCCTTTGAGTGCATTATCTAGGAATGAACCTGGTAGAGCATCCCACACAAACGAATGCTCCACATGTGGGTTTCACATGCTACCAACTCCACATTCACAGGCAACTTCAGCGCCACAGCCGTTTTCAGATAGCCCTCAATGCAAAGGCTCTAGACGCAAATATTGGTGTGAGAGCTAATTCAATCAAGGAAACACTGCATGTTGCTGAAGGGCATATTGAAGAAGGATCAGCCGAGTGGTTCTTGTGGGAGAACAACTCCATTTGGCTCTCTAACTTCACACACCATCAGGCTTCCAAGCAGCTCTCAAGCAAACTCAGTTTTCACACTCTATGCTTAGTGCCCTTTGAGTGCATTATCTAGGAATGAACCTGGTAGAGCATCACAACACAAACGATTGCTCCACATGCGGGTTTCACGTGCCACCAACTCCACATTCTAACGCAACTTCTGCGCCACAGGTGTTTTCACATAGCCCTCAATGCAAAGGCTCTAGACGCAAATATTGGTGTGAGAGCTAATTCAATCAAGGAAACACTGCATGTTGGTGAAGGGCATATTGAAGAAGGATCAGCCGAGTGGTTCTTGTGGGAGAACAACTCCATTTGGCTCACTAACTTCACACACCATCAGGCTTCCAAGCAGCTCTCAAGGAAACTCAGTTTTCACACTCTATGCTTAGTGCCCTTTGAGTGCATTATCTAGGAATGAACCTGGTAGAGCATCCCACAATAACGAATGCCCCACATGCGGGTTTCACATGCCACCAACTCCACATTCACAGGCAACTTCAGCGCCACAGCCGTTTTCAGATAGCCCTCAATGCAAAGGCTCTAGACGCAAATATTGGTGTGAGAGCTAATTCAATCAAGGAAACACTGCATGTTGGTGAAGGGCATATTGAAGAAGGATCAGCCGAGTGGTTCTTGTGGGAAAACAACTCCATTTGGCTCACTAACTTCACACACCATCAGGCTTCCAAGCAGCTCTCAAGGAAACTCAGTTTTCACACTCTATGCTTAGTGCCACTTTGAGTGCCTAGGACTGAAACGAAGCTTGGTGAGCAGCCCACAATAACGAATTCTCCACATGCGGGTTTCACATGCCACCAACTCCACATTCTCACGCAACTTCAACGCCACAGCCGTTTTCAGATAGCCCTCAATGCAAAGTCTCTAGACGCAAATATTGGTGTGAGAGCTAATTCAATCAAGGAAACACTACATGTTGCTGAAAGGCATATTGAAGAAGGATCAGCCGAGTGGTTCTTGTGGGAGAACAACTCCATTTGGCTCACTAACTTCACACACCATCAGGCTTCCAAGCAGCTCTCAAGGAAACTCAGTTTTCACACTCTATGCTTAGTGCCCTGTGAGTGCATTATCTAGGAATGAATCTAGTAGAGCATCCGACGATAACGAATGCTCCACATGCGGGTTTCACATGCCACCAACTCCACACTCACAGGCAACTTCTGTGCCACAGCCGGTTTCAGATAGCCCTCAATGCAAAGGCTCTAGACGCAAATATTGGTGTGAGAGCTAATTCAATCAAGGAAACACTGCATGTTGCTGAAGGGCATATTGAAGAAGGATCAGCCGAGTGGTTCTTGTGGGAGAACAACTCCATTTGGCTCACTAACTTCACACACCATCAGGCTTCCAAGCAGCTCTCAAGGAAACTCAGTTTTCACACTCTATGCTTAGTCCCCTTTGAGTGCATTATCTAGGAATGAACCTGGTAGAGCATCCCACACAAACGAATGCTCCACATGCGGGTTTCACATGCCACCAACTCCACATTCACAGGCAACTTCAGCGCCACAGCCGTTTTCAGATAGCCCTCAATGCAAAGGCTCTAGACGCAAATATTGGTGTGAGAGCTAATTCAATCAAGGAAACACTGCATGTTGCTGAAGGGCATATTGAAGAAGGATCAGCCGAGTGGTTCTTGTGGGAGAACAACTCCATTTGGCTCACTAACTTCACACACCATCAGGCTTCCAAGCAGCTCTCAAGGAAACTCAGTTTTCACACTCTATGCTTAGTGCCCTTTGAGTGCATTATCTAGGAATGAAACTGGTAGAGCATCCCACACAAACGAATGCTCCACATGCGGGTTTCACGTGCCACCAACTCCAAATTCTCACGCAACTTCTGCGCCACAGGTGTTTTCACATAGCCCTCAATGCAAAGGCTCTAGACGCAAATATTGGTGTGAGAGCTAATTCAATCAAGGAAACACTGCATGTTGCTGAAGGGCATATTGAAGAAGGATCAGCTGAGTGGTTCTTGTGGGAGAACAACTCCATTTGGCTCACTAACTTCACACACCATCAGGCTTCCAAGCAGCTCTCAAGGAAACTCAGTTTTCACACTCTATGCTTAGTGCCCTTGGTGTGCCTTGGACTGAAATGAAGCTTGGTGAGCATCCCACACAAACGAATGCTCCACATGCGGGTTTCACATGCCACCAACTCCACATTCATAGGCAACTTCAGCGCCACAGCCATTTTCAGATAGCCCTCAATGCAAAGGCTGTAGACGCAAATATTGGTGTGAGAGCTAATTCAATCAAGGAAACACTGCATGTTAGTGAAGGGCATATTGAGGAAGGATCAGCCGAGTGGTTCTTGTGGGAGAACAACTCCATTTGGCACACTAACTTCACACACCATCAGGCTTCCAAGCAGCTCTCAAGGAAACTCAGTTTTCACACTCTATGCTTAGTGCCCTTTGAGTGCATTATCTAGGAATGAACGTGGTAGAGCATCCCACACAAACGAATGCTCCACATGCGGGTTTCACATGCCACCAACTCCACATTCTCACGCAACTTCAGCGCCACAGCCGTTTTCAGATAGCCCTCAATGCAAAGGCTCTAGACGCAAATATTGGTGTGAGAGCTAATTCAATCAGGGAAACACTGCATGTTGCTGAAGGGCATATTGAAGAAGGATCAGCCGAGTGGTTCTTGTGGGAGAACAACTCCATTTGGCTCACTAACTTCACACACCATCAGGCTTCCAAGCAGCTCTCAAGGAAACTCAGTTTTCACACTCTATGCTTAGTGCCCTTTGAGTGCATTATCTGGGAATGAACCTGGTAGAGCATCCCACACAAACGAATGCTCCACATGCGGGTTTCACATGCCACCAACTCCACATTCACAGGCAACTTCAGCGCCACAGCCGTTTTCAGATAGCCCTCAATGCAAAGGCTCTAGACGCAAATATTGGTGTGAGAGCTAATTCAATCAAGGAAACACTGCATGTTGCTGAAGGGCATATTGAAGAAGGATCAGCCGAGTGGTTCTTGTGGGAGAACAACTCCATTTGGCTCACTAACTTCACACACCATCAGGCTTCCAAGCAGCTCTCAAGGAAACTCAGTTTTCACACTCTATGCTTAGTGCCCTTTGAGTGCATTATCTAAGAATGAACCTGGTAGAGCATCCCACACAAACGAATGCTCCACATGCGGGTTTCACATGCCACCAACTCCACATTCTCAGGCAACTTCAGCGCCACAGCCATTTTCAGATAGCCCTCAATGCAAAGGCTCTAGACGCAAATATTGGTGTGAGAGCTAATTCAATCAAGGAAACACTGCATGTTAGTGAAGGGCATATTGAAGAAGGATCAGCCGAGTGGTTCTTGTGGGAGAACAACTCCATTTGGCACACTAACTTCACACACCATCAGGCTTCCAAGCAGCTCTCAAGGAAACTCAGTTTTCACACTCTATGCTTAGTGCCCTTTGAGTGCATTATCTAGGAATGAACCTGGTAGAGCATCCCACACAAACGAATGCTCCACATGCGGGTTTCACATGCCACCAACTCCACATTCTCAGGCAACTTCAGCGCCACAGCCGTTTTCAGATAGCCCTCAATGCAAAGGCTCTAGACGCAAATATTGGTGTGAGAGCTAATTCAATCAAGGAAACACTGCATGTTGCTGAAGGGCATATTGAAGAAGGATCAGCCGAGTGGTTCTTGTGGGAGAACAACTCCATTTGGCTCACTAACTTCACACACCATCAGGCTTCCAAGCAGCTCTCAAGGAAACTCAGTTTTCACACTCTATGCTTAGTGCCCTTTGAGTGCATTATCTAGGAATGAAACTGGTAGAGCATCCCACACAAACGAATGCTCCACATGCGGGTTTCACGTGCCACCAACTCCAAATTCTCACGCAACTTCTGCGCCACAGGTGTTTTCACATAGCCCTCAATGCAAAGGCTCTAGACGCAAATATTGGTGTGAGAGCTAATTCAATCAAGGAAACACTGCATGTTGCTGAAGGGCATATTGAAGAAGGATCAGCTGAGTGGTTCTTGTGGGAGAACAACTCCATTTGGCTCACTAACTTCACACACCATCAGGCTTCCAAGCAGCTCTCAAGGAAACTCAGTTTTCACACTCTATGCTTAGTGCCCTTGGTGTGCCTTGGACTGAAATGAAGCTTGGTGAGCATCCCACACAAACGAATGCTCCACATGCGGGTTTCACATGCCACCAACTCCACATTCATAGGCAACTTCAGCGCCACAGCCATTTTCAGATAGCCCTCAATGCAAAGGCTGTAGACGCAAATATTGGTGTGAGAGCTAATTCAATCAAGGAAACACTGCATGTTAGTGAAGGGCATATTGAGGAAGGATCAGCCGAGTGGTTCTTGTGGGAGAACAACTCCATTTGGCTCACTAACTTCACACACCATCAGGCTTCCAAGCAGCTCTCAAGGAAACTCAGTTTTCACACTCTATGCTTAGTGCCCTTTGAGTGCATTATCTAGGAATGAACCTGGTAGAGCATCCCACACAAACGAATGCTCCACATGTGGGTTTCACATGCTACCAACTCCACATTCACAGGCAACTTCAGCGCCACAGCCCGTTTTCAGATAGCCCTCAATGCAAAGGCTCTAGACGCAAATATTGGTGTGAGAGCTAATTCAATCAAGGAAACACTGCATGTTGCTGAAGGGCATATTGAAGAAGGATCAGCCGAGTGGTTCTTGTGGGAGAACAACTCCATTTGGCTCTCTAACTTCACACACCATCAGGCTTCCAAGCAGCTCTCAAGCAAACTCAGTTTTCACACTCTATGCTTAGTGCCCTTTGAGTGCATTATCTAGGAATGAACCTGGTAGAGCATCACAACACAAACGATTGCTCCACATGCGGGTTTCACGTGCCACCAACTCCACATTCTAACGCAACTTCTGCGCCACAGGTGTTTTCACATAGCCCTCAATGCAAAGGCTCTAGACGCAAATATTGGTGTGAGAGCTAATTCAATCAAGGAAACACTGCATGTTGGTGAAGGGCATATTGAAGAAGGATCAGCCGAGTGGTTCTTGTGGGAGAACAACTCCATTTGGCTCACTAACTTCACACACCATCAGGCTTCCAAGCAGCTCTCAAGGAAAACTCAGTTTTCACACTCTATGCTTAGTGCCCTTTGAGTGCATTATCTAGGAATGAACCTGGTAGAGCATCCCACAATAACGAATGCCCCACATGCGGGTTTCACATGCCACCAACTCCACATTCACAGGCAACTTCAGCGCCACAGCCGTTTTCAGATAGCCCTCAATGCAAAGGCTCTAGACGCAAATATTGGTGTGAGAGCTAATTCAATCAAGGAAACACTGCATGTTGGTGAAGGGCATATTGAAGAAGGATCAGCCGAGTGGTTCTTGTGGGAAAACAACTCCATTTGGCTCACTAACTTCACACACCATCAGGCTTCCAAGCAGCTCTCAAGGAAACTCAGTTTTCACACTCTATGCTTAGTGCCACTTTGAGTGCCTAGGACTGAAACGAAGCTTGGTGAGCAGCCCACAATAACGAATTCTCCACATGCGGGTTTCACATGCCACCAACTCCACATTCTCACGCAACTTCAGCGCCACAGCCGTTTTCAGATAGCCCTCAATGCAAAGTCTCTAGACGCAAATATTGGTGTGAGAGCTAATTCAATCAAGGAAACACTACATGTTGCTGAAAGGCATATTGAAGAAGGATCAGCCGAGTGGTTCTTGTGGGAGAACAACTCCATTTGGCTCACTAACTTCACACACCATCAGGCTTCCAAGCAGCTCTCAAGGAAACTCAGTTTTCACACTCTATGCTTAGTGCCCTGTGAGTGCATTATCTAGGAATGAATCTAGTAGAGCATCCGACGATAACGAATGCTCCACATGCGGGTTTCACATGCCACCAACTCCACACTCACAGGCAACTTCTGTGCCACAGCCGGTTTCAGATAGCCCTCAATGCAAAGGCTCTAGACGCAAATATTGGTGTGAGAGCTAATTCAATCAAGGAAACACTGCATGTTGCTGAAGGGCATATTGAAGAAGGATCAGCCGAGTGGTTCTTGTGGGAGAACAACTCCATTTGGCTCACTAACTTCACACACCATCAGGCTTCCAAGCAGCTCTCAAGGAAACTCAGTTTTCACACTCTATGCTTAGTCCCCTTTGAGTGCATTATCTAGGAATGAACCTGGTAGAGCATCCCACACAAACGAATGCTCCACATGCGGGTTTCACATGCCACCAACTCCACATTCACAGGCAACTTCAGCGCCACAGCCGTTTTCAGATAGCCCTCAATGCAAAGGCTCTAGACGCAAATATTGGTGTGAGAGCTAATTCAATCAAGGAAACATTGCATGTTGGTGAAGGGCATATTGAAGAAGGATCAGCCGAGTGGTTCTTGTTGGAGAACAACTACATTTGGCTCACTAACTTCACACACCATCAGGCTTCCAAGCAGCTCTCAAGGAAACTCAGTTTTCACACTCTATGCTTAGTGCCCTTTGAGTGCATTATCTAGGAATGAACCTGGTAGAGCATCCCACACAAACGAATGCTCCACATGCGGGTTTCACGTGCAACCAACTCCACATTCTCACGCAACTTCAGCGCCACAGGTGTTTTCACATAGCCCTCAATGCAAAGGCTCTAGACGCAAATATTGGTGTGAGAGCTAATTCAATCAAGGAAACACTGCATGTTGCTGAAGGGCATATTGAAGAAGTATCAGCTGAGTGGTTCTTGTGGGAGAACAACTCCATTTGGCTCACTAACTTCACACACCATCAGGCTTCCAAGCAGCTCTCAAGGAAACTCAGTTTTCACACTCTATGCTTAGTGCCCTTTGAGTGCATTATCTAGGAATGAACCTGGTAAAGCATCCCACAATAACGAATGCTCCACATGCGGGTTTCACATGCCACCAACTCCACATTCTCAGGCAACTTCAGCGCCACAGCTATTTTCAGATAGCCCTCAATGCAAAGGCTCTAGACGCAAATATTGGTGTGAGAGCTAATTCAATCAAGGAAACACTGCATGTTGGTGAAGGGCATATTGAAGAAGGATCAGCCGAGTGGTTCTTGTGGGAGAACAACTCCATTTGGCTCACTAACTTCACACACCATCAGGCTTCCAAGCAGCTCTCAAGGAAACTCAGTTTTCACACTCTATGCTTAGTGCCCTTTGAGTGCATTATCTAAGAATGAACCTGGTAGAGCATCCCACACAAACGAATGCTCCACATGCGGGTTTCACATGCCACCAACTCCACATTCTCAGGCAACTTCAGCGTCACAGCCATTTTCAGATAGCCCTCAATGCAAAGGCTCTAGACGCAAATATTGGTGTGAGAGCTAATTCAATCAAGGAAACACTGCATGTTGCTGAAGGGGCATATTGAAGAAGGATCAGCCGAGTGGTTCTTGTGGGAGAACAACTCCATTTGGCTCACTAACTTCACACACCATCAGGCTTCCAAGCAGCTCTCAAGGAAACTCAGTTTTCACACTCTATGCTTAGTGCCCTTGGTGTGCCTTGGACTGAAATGAAGCTTGGTGAGCATCCCACAATAACGAATGCTCCACATGCGGGTTTCACATGCGTTCACATGCACCAACTCCACACTCACAGGCAACTTCTGCGCCACAGCCGTTTTCAGATAGCCCTCAATGCAAAGGCTCTAGACGCAAATATTGGTGTGAGAGCTAATTCAATCAAGGAAACACTGCATGTTGCTGAAGGGCATATTGAAGAAGGATCAGCCGAGTGGTTCTTGTGGGAGAACAACTCCATTTGGCTCACTAACTTCACACACCATCAGGCTTCCAAGCAGCTCTCAAGGAAACTCAGTTTTCACACTCTATGCTTAGTGCCCTTGGTGTGCCTTGGACTGAAATGAAGCTTGGTGAGCATCCCACAATAACGAATGCTCCACATGCGGGTTTCACTTGCCACGAACTCCACATTCTCACGCAACTTCAGCGCCACAGCCGTTTTCAGATAGCCCTCAATGCAAAGGCTCTAGACGCAAATATTGGTGTGAGAGCTAATTCAATCAAGGAAACACTGCATGTTGGTGAAGGGCATATTCAAGAAGGATCAGCCGAGTGGTTCTTGTGGGAGAACAACTCCATTTGGCACACTAACTTCACACACCATCAGGCTTCCAAGCAGCTCTCAAGAAAACTCAGTTTTCACACTCTATGCTTAGTGCCCTTTGAGTGGATTATCTGTGAATGAATCTAGTAGATCATCCCACAATAACGCATGCTCCACATGCGGGTTTCACATGCCACCAACTCCACACTCACAGGCAACTTCTGCGCCACAGCCGTTTTCAGATAGCCCTCAATGCAAAGGCTCTAGACGCAAATATTGGTGTGAGAGCTAATTCAATCAAGGAAACACTGCATGTTGCTGAAGGGCATATTGAAGAAGGATCAGCCGAGTGGTTCTTGTGGGGAACAACTCCATTTGGCTCACTAACTTCACACACCATCAGGCTTCCAAGCAGCTCTCAAGGAAACTCAGTTTTCACACTCTATGCTTAGTGCCCTTTGAGTGCATTATCTAGGAATGAACCTGGTAGAGCATCCCACACAAACGAATGCTCCACATGCGGGTTTCACATGCCACCAACTCCACATTCACAGGCAACTTCAGCGCCACAGCCGTTTTCAGATAGCCCTCAATGCAAAGGCTCTAGACGCAAATATTGGTGTGAGAGCTAATTCAATCAAGGAAACACTGCATGTTGGTGAAGGGCATATTGAAGAAGGATCAGCCGAGTGGTTCTTGTGGGAGAACAACTCCATTTGGCTCACTAACTTCACACACCATCAGGCTTCCAAGCAGCTCTCAAGAAAACTCAGTTTTCACACTCTATGCTTAGTGCCCTTTGAGTGCATTATCTAGGAATGAACCTGGTAGAGCATCCCACACAAACGAATGTTCCACATGCGGGTTTCACGTGCCACCAACTCCACATTCCCACGCAACTTCAGCGCCACAGGTGTTTTCACATAGCCCTCAATGCAAAGGCTCTAGACGCAAATATTGGTGTGAGAGCTAATTCAATCAAGGAAACACTGCATGTTGCTGAAGGGCATATTGAAGAAGGATCAGCCGAGTGGTTCTTGTGGGAGAACAACTCCATTTGGCTCACTAACTTCACACACCATCAGGCTTCCAAGCAGCTCTCAAGGAAACTCAGTTTTCACACTCTATGCTTAGTGCCCTTTGAGTGCATTATCTAAGAATGAACCTGGTAGAGCATCCCACACAAACGAATGCTCCACATGCGGGTTTCACATGCCACCAACTCCACATTCTCAGGCAACTTCAGCGCCACAGCCATTTTCAGATAGCCCTCAATGCAAAGGCTCTAGACACAAATATTGGTGTGAGAGCTAATTCAATCAAGGAAACACTGCATGTTGCTGAAGGGCATATTGAAGAAGGATCAGCCGAGTGGTTCTTGTGGGAGAACAACTCCATTTGGCTCACTAACTTCACACACCATCAGGCTTCCAAGCAGCTCTCAAGGAAACTCAGTTTTCACACTCTATGCTTAGTGCCCTTGGTGTGCCTTGGACTGAAATGAAGCTTGGTGAGCATCCCACAATAACGAATGCTCCACATGCGGGTTTCACATGCCACCAACTCCACATTCTCACGCAACTTCAGCGCCACAGCCATTTTCAGATAGCCCTCAATGCAAAGGCTCTAGACGCAAATATTGGTGTGAGAGCTAATTCAATCAAGGAAACACTGCATGTTGGTGAAGGGCATATTCAAGAAGGATCAGCCGAGTGGTTCTTGTGGGAGAACAACTCCATTTGGCACACTAACTTCACACACCATCAGGCTTCCAAGCAGCTCTCAAGAAAACTCAGTTTTCACACTCTCTGCTTAGTGCCCTTTGAGTGCATTATCTGGGAATGAATCTAGTAGAGCATCCCACAATAACGAATGCTCCACATGCGGGTTTCACATGCCACCAACTCCACATTCACAGGCAACTTCAGCGCCACAGCCGTTTTCAGATAGCCCTCAATGCAAAGGCTCTAGACGCAAATATTGGTGTGAGAGCTAATTCAATCAAGGAAACACTGCATGTTGGTGAAGGGCATATTGAAGAAGGATCAGCCGAGTGGTTCTTGTGGGAGAACAACTCCATTTGGCTCACTAACTTCACACACCATCAGGCTTCCAAGCAGCTCTCAAGGAAACTCAGTTTTCACACTCTATGCTTAGTGCCCTTTGAGTGCATTATCTAGGAATGAACCTGGTAGAGCATCCCACACAAACGAATGCTCCACATGCGGGTTTCACATGCCACCAACTCCACATTCACAGGCAACTTCAGCGCCACAGCCGTTTTCAGATAGCCCTCAATGCAAAGGCTCTAGACGCAAATATTGGTGTGAGAGCTAATTCAATCAAGGAAACACTGCATGTTGGTGAAGGGCATATTGAAGAAGGATCAGCCGAGTGGTTCTTGTGGGAGAACAACTCCATTTGGCTCACTAACTTCACACACCATCAGGCTTCCAAGCAGCTCTCAAGAAAACTCAGTTTTCACACTCTATGCTTAGTGCCCTTTGAGTGCATTATCTAGGAATGAACCTGGTAGAGCATCCCACACAAACGAATGTTCCACATGCGGGTTTCACGTGCCACCAACTCCACATTCCCACGCAACTTCAGCGCCACAGGTGTTTTCACATAGCCCTCAATGCAAAGGCTCTAGACGCAAATATTGGTGTGAGAGCTAATTCAATCAAGGAAACACTGCATGTTGCTGAAGGGCATATTGAAGAAGGATCAGCCGAGTGGTTCTTGTGGGAGAACAACTCCATTTGGCTCACTAACTTCACACACCATCAGGCTTCCAAGCAGCTCTCAAGGAAACTCAGTTTTCACACTCTATGCTTAGTGCCCTTTGAGTGCATTATCTAAGAATGAACCTGGTAGAGCATCCCACACAAACGAATGCTCCACATGCGGGTTTCACATGCCACCAACTCCACATTCTCAGGCAACTTCAGCGCCACAGCCATTTTCAGATAGCCCTCAATGCAAAGGCTCTAGACACAAATATTGGTGTGAGAGCTAATTCAATCAAGGAAACACTGCATGTTGCTGAAGGGCATATTGAAGAAGGATCAGCCGAGTGGTTCTTGTGGGAGAACAACTCCATTTGGCTCACTAACTTCACACACCATCAGGCTTCCAAGCAGCTCTCAAGGAAACTCAGTTTTCACACTCTATGCTTAGTGCCCTTGGTGTGCCTTGGACTGAAATGAAGCTTGGTGAGCATCCCACAATAACGAATGCTCCACATGCGGGTTTCACATGCCACCAACTCCACATTCTCACGCAACTTCAGCGCCACAGCCATTTTCAGATAGCCCTCAATGCAAAGGCTCTAGACGCAAATATTGGTGTGAGAGCTAATTCAATCAAGGAAACACTGCATGTTGGTGAAGGGCATATTCAAGAAGGATCAGCCGAGTGGTTCTTGTGGGAGAACAACTCCATTTGGCACACTAACTTCACACACCATCAGGCTTCCAAGCAGCTCTCAAGAAAACTCAGTTTTCACACTCTCTGCTTAGTGCCCTTTGAGTGCATTATCTGGGAATGAATCTAGTAGAGCATCCCACAATAACGAATGCTCCACATGCGGGTTTCACATGCCACCAACTCCACATTCACAGGCAACTTCAGCGCCACAGCCGTTTTCAGATAGCCCTCAATGCAAAGGCTCTAGACGCAAATATTGGTGTGAGAGCTAATTCAATCAAGGAAACACTGCATGTTGGTGAAGGGCATATTGAAGAAGGATCAGCCGAGTGGTTCTTGTGGGAGAACAACTCCATTTGGCTCACTAACTTCACACACCATCAGGCTTCCAAGCAGCTCTCAAGGAAACTCAGTTTTCACACTCTATGCTTAGTGCCCTTTGAGTGCATTATCTAGGAATGAACCTGGTAGAGCATCCCACACAAACGAATGCTCCACATGCGGGTTTCACATGCCACCAACTCCACATTCTCAGGCAACTTCAGCGCCACAGCCATTTTCAGATAGCCCTCAAAGCAAAGGCTCTAGACGCAAATATTGGTGTGAGAGCTAATTCAATCAAGGAAACACTGCATGTTGGTGAAGGGCATATTGAAGAAGGATCAGCCGAGTGGTTCTTGTGGGAGAACAACTCCATTTGGCTCACTAACTTCACACACCATCAGGCTTCCAAGCAGCTCTCAAGAAAACTCAGTTTTCACACTCTATGCTTAGTGCCCTTTGAGTGCATTATCTAGGAATGAACCTGGTAGAGCATCCCACACAAACGAATGTTCCACATGCGGGTTTCACGTGCCACCAACTCCACATTCTCACGCAACTTCAGCGCCACAGGTGTTTTCACATAGCCCTCAATGCAAAGGCTCTAGACGCAAATATTGGTGTGAGAGCTAATTCAATCAAGGAAACACTGCATGTTGCTGAAGGGCATATTGAAGAAGGATCAGCCGAGTGGTTCTTGTGGGAGAACAACTCCATTTGGCTCACTAACTTCACACACCATCAGGCTTCCAAGCAGCTCTCAAGGAAACTCAGTTTTCACACTCTATGCTTAGTGCCCTTTGAGTGCATTATCTAAGAATGAACCTGGTAGAGCATCCCACACAAACGAATGCTCCACATGCGGGTTTCACATGCCACCAACTCCACATTCTCAGGCAACTTCAGCGCCACAGCCATTTTCAGATAGCCCTCAATGCAAAGGCTCTAGACACAAATATTGGTGTGAGAGCTAATTCAATCAAGGAAACACTGCATGTTGCTGAAGGGCATATTGAAGAAGGATCAGCCGAGTGGTTCTTGTGGGAGAACAACTCCATTTGGCTCACTAACTTCACACACCATCAGGCTTCCAAGCAGCTCTCAAGGAAACTCAGTTTTCACACTCTATGCTTAGTGCCCTTGGTGTGCCTTGGACTGAAATGAAGCTTGGTGAGCATCCCACAATAACGAATGCTCCACATGCGGGTTTCACATGCCACCAACTCCACATTCTCACGCAACTTCAGCGCCACAGCCATTTTCAGATAGCCCTCAATGCAAAGGCTCTAGACGCAAATATTGGTGTGAGAGCTAATTCAATCAAGGAAACACTGCATGTTGGTGAAGGGCATATTCAAGAAGGATCAGCCGAGTGGTTCTTGTGGGAGAACAACTCCATTTGGCACACTAACTTCACACACCATCAGGCTTCCAAGCAGCTCTCAAGAAAACTCAGTTTTCACACTCTCTGCTTAGTGCCCTTTGAGTGCATTATCTGGGAATGAATCTAGTAGAGCATCCCACAATAACGAATGCTCCACATGCGGGTTTCACATGCCACCAACTCCACATTCACAGGCAACTTCAGCGCCACAGCCGTTTTCAGATAGCCCTCAATGCAAAGGCTCTAGACGCAAATATTGGTGTGAGAGCTAATTCAATCAAGGAAACACTGCATGTTGGTGAAGGGCATATTGAAGAAGGATCAGCCGAGTGGTTCTTGTGGGAGAACAACTCCATTTGGCTCACTAACTTCACACACCATCAGGCTTCCAAGCAGCTCTCAAGGAAACTCAGTTTTCACACTCTATGCTTAGTGCCCTTTGAGTGCATTATCTAGGAATGAACCTGGTAGAGCATCCCACACAAACGAATGCTCCACATGCGGGTTTCACATGCCACCAACTCCACATTCTCAGGCAACTTCAGCGCCACAGCCATTTTCAGATAGCCCTCAAAGCAAAGGCTCTAGACGCAAATATTGGTGTGAGAGCTAATTCAATCAAGGAAACACTGCATGTTGGTGAAGGGCATATTGAAGAAGGATCAGCCGAGTGGTTCTTGTGGGAGAACAACTCCATTTGGCACACTAACTTCACACACCATCAGGCTTCCAAGCAGCTCTCAAGGAAACTCAGTTTTCACACTCTATGCTTAGTGCCCTTTGAGTGCATTATCTGGGAATGAATCTAGTAGAGCATCCCACAATAACGAATGCTCCAATGCGGGTTTCACGTGCCACCAACTCCACATTCACAGGCAACTTCAGCGCCACAGCCGTTTTCAGATAGCCCTCAATGCAAAGGCTCTAGACGCAAATATTGGTGTGAGAGCTAATTCAATCAAGGAAACACTGCATGTTGGTGAAGGGCATATTGAAGAAGGATCAGCCGAGTGGTTCTTGTGGGAGAAAAACTCCATTTGGCTCACTAACTTCACACACCATCAGGCTTCCAAGCAGCTCTCAAGGAAACTCAGTTTTCACACTCTATGATTAGTGCCCTTGGTGTGCCTTGGACTGAAATGAAGCTTGGTGAGCATCCCACAATAACGAATGCTCCACATGCGGGTTTCACATGCCACCAACTCCACATTCACAGGCAACTTCAGCGCCACAGCCACTTTCAGATAGCCCTCAATGCAAAGGCTCTAGACGCAAATATTGGTGTGAGAGCTAATTCAATCAAGGAAACACTGCATGTTAGTGAAGGGCATATTGAAGAAGGATCAGCCGTGTGGTTCTTGTGGGAGAACAACTCCATTTGGCTCACTAACTTCACACACCATCAGGCTTCCAAGCAGCTCTCAAGGAAACTCAGTTTTCACACTCTATGCTTAGTGCCCTTTGAGTGCATTATCTAGGAATGAACCTGGTAGAGCATCCCACAATAACGAATGCTCCACATGCGGGTTTCACATGCCACCAACTCCACATTCACAGGCAACTTCAGCGCCACAGCCGTTTTCAGATAGCCCTCAATGCAAAGTCTCTAGACGCAAATATTGGTGTGAGAGCTAATTCAATCAAGGAAACACTGCATGTTGCTGAAGGGCATATTGAAGAAGGATCAGCCGAGTGGTTCTTGTGGGAGAACAACTCCATTTGGCTCACTAACTTCACACACCATCAGGCTTCCAAGCAGCTCTCAAGGAAACTCAGTTTTCACACTCTATGCTTAGTGCCCTTTGAGTGCATTATCTAGGAATGAATCTAGTAGAGCATCCCACACAAACGAATGCTCCACATGCGGGTTTCACATGCCACCAACTCCACATTCACAGGCAACTTCAGCGCCACAGCCGTTTTCAGATAGCCCTCAATGCAAAGGCTCTAGACGCAAATATTGGTGTGAGAGCTAATTCAATCAAGGAAACACTGCATGTTGGTGAAGGGCATATTGAAGAAGGATCAGCCGAGTGGTTCTTGTGGGAGAACAACTCCATTTGGCTCACTAACTTCACACACCATCAGGCTTCCAAGCAGCTCTCAAGGAAACTCAGTTTTCACACTCTATGCTTAGTGCCCTTTGAGTGCCTAGGACTGAAATGAAGCTTGGTGAGCATCCCACACTAACGAATGCTCCACATGCGTGTTTCACATGCCACCAACTCCACATTCACAGGCAACTTCAGCGCCACAGCCGTTTTCAGATAGCCCAAAATGCAAAGGCTCTAGACGCAAATATTGGTGTGAGAGCTAATTCAATCAAGGAAACAATGCATGTTGGTGAAGGGCATATTGAAGAAGGATCAGCTAAGTGGTTCTTGTGGGAGAACAACTCCTTTTGGCTAACTTCACACACCATCAGGCTTCCAAGCAGCTCTCAATTAAACTCAGTTTTCACACTCTATGCTTAGTGCCCTTTGAGTGCCTAGGACTGAAATGAAGCTTGGTGAGCATCCCACAATAACGAATGCTCCACATGCGGGTTTCACATGCCACCAACTCCACATTCTCACGCAACTTCTGCGCCACAGCCGTTTTCAGATAGCCCTCAATGCAAAGGCTCTAGACGCAAATATTGGTGTGAGAGCTAATTCAATCAAGGAAACACTGCATGTTGGTGAAGGGCATATTCAAGAAGGATCAGCCGAGTGGTTCTTGTGGGAGAACAACTCCATTTGGCAGACTAACTTCACACACCATCAGGCTTCCAAGCAGCTCTCAAGAAAACTCAGTTTTCACACTCTATGCTTAGTGCCCTTTGAGTGCATTATCTGGGAATGAATCTAGTAGAGCATCCCACAATAACGAATGCTCCACATGCGGGTTTCACATGCCACCAACTCCACATTCACAAGCAACTTCAGCGCCACAGCCGTTTTCAGATAGCCCTCAATGCAAAGGCTCTAGACGCAAATATTGGTGTGAGAGCTAATTCAATCAAGGAAACACTGCATGTTGGTGAAGGGCATATTGAAGAAGGATCAGCCGAGTGGTTCTTGTGGGAGAACAACTCCATTTGGCTCACTAACTTCACACACCATCAGGCTTCCAAGCAGCTCTCAAGGAAACTCAGTTTTCACACTCTATGCTTAGTGCCCTTTGAGTGCATTATCTAGGAATGAACGTGGTAGAGCATCCCACACAAACGAATGCTCCACATGCGGGTTTCACATGCCACCAACTCCACATTCACAGGCAACTTCAGCGCCACAGCCGTTTTCAGATAGCCCTCAAAGCAAAGGCTCTAGACGCAAATATTGGTGTGAGTGTTAATTCAATCAAGGAAACACTGCATTTTGGTGAAGGGCATATTGAAGAAGGATCAGCCGAGTGGTTCTTATGGGAGAACAACTCCATTTGGCACACTAACTTCACACACCATCAGGCTTCCAAGCAGCTCTCAAGAAAACTCAGTTTTCACACTCTATGCTTAGTGCCCTTTGAGTGCATTATCTGGGAATGAATCTAGTAGAGCATCCCACAATAACGAATGCTCCACATGCGGGTTTCACGTGCCACCAACTCCACATTCACAGGCAACTTCAGCGCCACAGCCGTTTTCAGATAGCCCTCAATGCAAAGGCTCTAGACGCAAATATTGGTGTGAGAGCTAATTCAATCAAGGAAACACTGCATGTTGGTGAAGGGCATATTGAAGAAGGATCAGCCGAGTGGTTCTTGTGGGAGAACAACTCCATTTGGCTCACTAACTTCACACACCATCAGGCTTCCAAGCAGCTCTCAAGGAAACTCAGTTTTCACACTCTATGATTAGTGCCCTTGGTGTGCTTTGGACTGAAATGAAGCTTGGTGAGCATCCCACAATAACGAATGCTCCACATGCGGGTTTCACATGCCAGCAACTCCACATTCACAGGCAACTTCAGCGCCACAGCCATTTTCAGATAGCCCTCAATGCAAAGGCTCTAGACGCAAATATTGGTGTGAGAGCTAATTCAATCAAGGAAACACTGCATGTTAGTGAAGGGCATATTGAAGAAGGATCAGCCGTGTGGTTCTTGTGGGAGAACAACTCCATTTGGCTCACTAACTTCACACACCATCAGGCTTCCAAGCAGCTCTCAAGGAAACTCAGTTTTCACACTCTATGCTTAGTGCCCTTTGAGTGCATTATCTAGGAATGAACCTGGTAGAGCATCCCACACAAACGAATGCTCCACATGCGGGTTTCACATGCCACCAACTCCACATTCACAGGCAACTTCAGCGCCACAGCCGTTTTCAGATAGCCCTCAATGCAAAGGCTCTAGACGCAAATATTGGTGTGAGAGCTAATTCAATCAAGGAAACACTGCATGTTGGTGAAGGACACATTGAAGAAGGATCAGCCGAGTGGTTCTTGTGGGAGAACAACTCCATTTGGCACACTAACTTCACACACCATCAGGCTTCCAAGCAGCTCTCAAGAAAACTCAGTTTTCACACTCTATGTTTAGTGCCCTTTGAGTGCATTATCTGGGAATGAATCTAGTAGAGCATCCCACAATAACGAATGCTCCACATGCGGGTTTCACGTGCCACCAACTCCACATTCTCACGCAACTTCAGCGCCACAGCCGTTTTCAGATAGCCCTCAATGCAAAGGCTCTAGATGCAAATATTGGTTGTAGAGCTAATTCAATCAAGGAAACACTGCATGTTGGTGAAGGGCATATTGAAGAAGGATCAGTCGAGTGGTTCTTGTGGGAGAACAACTCCATTTGGCTCACTAACTTCACACACCATCAGGCTTCCAAGCAGCTCTCAAGGAAACTCAGTTTTCACACTCTATGCTTAGTGCAGTGTGAGTGCATTATCTAGGAATGAACCTTGGTGAGCATCCCACAATAACGAATGCTCCACATGCGGGTTTCACATGCCACCAACTCCACACTCACAGGCAACTTCTGCGCCACAGCCGTTTTCAGATAGCCCTCAATGCAAAGGCTCTAGACGCAAATATTAGTGTGAGAGCTAATTCAATCAAGGAAACACTGCATGTTGGTGAAGGGCATATTGAAGAAGGATCAGCCGAGTGGTTCTTGTGGGAGAACAACTCCATTTGGCTCACTAACTTCACACACCATCAGGCTTCCAAGCAGCTCTCAAGGAAACTCAGTTTTCACACTCTATGCTTAGTGCCCTTTGAGTGCATTATCTAGGAATGAACGTGGTAGAGCATCCCACACAAACGAATGCTCCACATGCGGGTTTCACATGCCACCAACTCCACATTCACAGGCAACTTCAGCGCCACAGCCGTTTTCAGATAGCCCTCAATGCAAAGGCTCTAGACGCAAATATTGGTGAGAGCTAATTCAATCAAGGAAACACTGCATGTTGGTGAAGGACACATTGAAGAAGGATCAGCCGAGTGGTTCTTGTGGGAGAACAACTCCATTTGGCACACTAACTTCACACACCATCAGGCTTCCAAGCAGCTCTCAAGAAAACTCAGTTTTCACACTCTATGCTTAGTGCCCTTTGAGTGCATTATCTGGGAATGAATCTAGTAGAGCATCCCACACAAACGAATGCTCCACATGCGGGTTTCACGTGCCACCAACTCCACATTCACAGGCAACTTCAGCGCCACAGCCGTTTTCAGATAGCCCTCAATGCAAAGGCTCTAAACGCAAATATTGGTTGTAGAGCTGATTCAATCAAGGAAACACTGCATGTTGGTGAAGGGCATATTGAAGAAGGATCAGTCGAGTGGTTCTTGTGGGAGAACCACTCCATTTGGCTCACTAACTTCACACACCATCAGGCTTCCAAGCAGCTCTCAAGGAAACTCAGTTTTCACACTCTATGCTTAGTGCCCTTTGAGTGCATTATCTAGGAATGAACCTGGTAGAGCATCCCACACAAACGAATGCTCCACATGCGGGTTTCACATGCCACCAACTCCACATTCAAAGGCAACTTAAGCGCAAAAGCCGTTTTCAGATAGCCCTCAATGCAAAGGCTCTAGACGCAAATATTGGTGTGAGAGCTAATTCAATCAAGGAAACACTGCATGTTGCTGAAGGGCATATTGAGGAAGGATCAGCCGAGTGGTTCTTGTGGGAGAACAACTCCATTTGGCTCACTAACTTCACACACCATCAGGCTTCCAAGCAGCTCTCAAGGAAGCTCAGGTTTCACACTCTATGCTTAGTGCCCTTTGTGTGCCTAGGACTGAAATGAAGCTTGGTGAGCATCCCACACAAACGAATGCTCCACATGCGGGTTTCACATGCCACCAACTCCCCATTCTCACGCAACTTCTGCGCCACAGGTGTTTTCAGATAGCCCTCAATGCAAAGGCTCTAGACGCAAATATTGGTGTGAGAGCTAATTCAATCAAGGAAACACTGCATGTTGGTGAAGGGCATATTGAAGAAGGATCAGCCGAGTGGTTCTTGTGGGAGAACAACTCCATTTGGCTCACTAACTTCACACACCATCAGGCTTCCAAGCAGCTCTCAAGGAAACTCAGTTTTCACACTCTATGCTTAGTGCCCTTTGAGTGCCTAGGACTGAAACGAAGCTTGATGAGCAGCCCACACAAACGAATGCTCCACATGCGGGTTTCACATGCCACCAACTCCACATTCTCAGGCAACTTCAGCGCCACAGCCGTTTTCAGATAGCCCTCAATGCAAAGGCTCTAGACGCAAATATTGGTGTGAGAGCTAATTCAATCAAGGAAACACTACATGTTGCTGAAGGGCATATTGAAGAAGGATCAGCCGAGTGGTTCTTGTGGGAAAGCAACTCCATTTGGCACACTAACTTCACACACCATCAGGCTTCCAAGCAGCTCTCAAGCAAACTCAGTTTTCACACTCTATGCTTAGTGCCCTTTGAGTGCCTTGGACTGAAATGAAGCTTGGTGAGCATCCCACAATAACGAATGCTCCACATGCGGGTTTCACATGCCACCAACTCCACATTCTCAGGCAACTTCTGCGCCACAGCCATTTTCAGATAGCCCTCAATGCAAAGGCTGTAGACGCAAATATTGGTGTGAGAGCTAATTCAATCAAGGAAACACTGCATGTTGCTGAAGGGCATATTGAAGAAGGATCAGCCGAGTGGTTCTTGTGGGAGAACAACTCCATTTGGCTCACTAACTTCACACACCATCAGGCTTCCAAGCAGCTCTCAAGGAAACTCAGTTTTCACACTCTATGCTTAGTGCCCTTTCACTGCATTATCTAGGAATGACCCTGGTAGAGCATCCCACACAAACGAATGCTCCACATGCGGGTTTCACGTGCCACCAACTCCACATTCTCACGCAACTTCTGCGCCACAGGTGTTTTCACATAGTCCTCAATGCAAAGGCTCTAGACGCAAATATTGGTGTGAGAGCTAATTCAATCAAGGAAACACTGCATGTTGCTGAAGGGCATATTGAAGAAGGATCAGCCGAGTGGTTCTTGTGGGAGAACAACTCCATTTGGCTCACTAACTTCACACACCATCAGGCTTCCAAGCAGCTCTCAAGGAAACTCAGTTTTCACACTCTATGCTTAGTGCCCTGTGAGTGCATTATCTTGGAATGAATCTAGTAGAGCATCCCACAATAACGAATGCTCCACATGCGGGTTTCACATGCCAGCAACTCCACATTCACAGGCAACTTCAGCGCCACAGCCATTTTCAGATAGCCCTCAATGCAAAGGCTCTAGACGCAAATATTGGTGTGAGAGCTAATTCAATCAAGGAAACACTGCATGTTGGTGAAGGGCATATTGAAGAAGGATCAGCCGAGTGGTTCTTGTGGGAGAACAACTCCATTTGGCTCACTAACTTCACACACCATCAGGCTTCCAAGCAGCTCTCAAGGAAACTCAGTTTTCACACTCTATGCTTAGTGCCCTTTGAGTGCATTATCTAGGAATGAACGTGGTACAGCATCCCACACAATCGAATGCTCCACATGCGGGTTTCACATGCCACCAACTCCACATTCACAGGCAACTTCAGCGCCACAGCCGTTTTCAGATAGCCCTCAATGCAAAGGCTCTAGACGCAAATATTGGTGTGAGAGCTAATTCAATCAAGGAAACACTGCATGTTGGTGAAGGGCATATTGAAGAAGGATCAGCCGAGTGGTTCTTGTGGGAAAACAACTCCATTTGGCTCACTAACTTCACACACCATCAGGCTTCCAAGCAGCTCTCAAGGAAACTCAGTTTTCACACTCTATGCTTAGTGCCACTTGTGTGCCTAGGACTGAAATGAAGCTTGGTGAGCATCCCACACAAACGAATGCTCCACATGCGGGTTTCACATGCCACCAACTCCACATTCTCACGCAACTTCAGCGCCACAGCCGTTTTCAGATAGCCCTCAATGCAAAGGCTCTAGACGCAAATATTGGTGTGAGAGCTAATTCAATCAAGGAAACAATGCATTTTGGTGAAGGGCATATTGAGGAAGGATCAGCCGAGTGGTTCTTGTGGGAGAACAACTCCATTTGGCTCACTAACTTCACACACCATCAGGCTTCCAAGCAGCTCTCAAGGAAGCTCAGGTTTCACACTCTATGCTTAGTGCCCTTTGTGTGCCTAGGACTGAAATGAAGCTTGGTGAGCATCCCACACAAACGAATGCTCCACATGCGGGTTTCACATGCCACCAACTCCCCATTCTCACGCAACTTCTGCGCCACAGGTGTTTTCAGATAGCCCTCAATGCAAAGGCTCTAGACGCAAATATTGGTGTGAGAGCTAATTCAATCAAGGAAACACTGCATGTTGGTGAAGGGCATATTGAAGAAGGATCAGCCGAGTGGTTCTTGTGGGAGAACAACTCCATTTGGCTCACTAACTTCACACACCATCAGGCTTCCAAGCAGCTCTCAAGGAAACGCAGTTTTCACACTCTATGCTTAGTGCCCTTTGAGTGCCTTGGACTGAAACGAAGCTTGGTGAGCAGCCCACACAAACGAATGCTCCACATGCGGGTTTCACATGCCACCAACTCCACATTCTCACGCAACTTCAGCGCCACAGCCGTTTTCAGATAGCCCTCAATGCAAAGGCTCTAGACGCAAATATTGGTGTGAGAGCTAATTCAATCAAGGAAACACTACATGTTGCTGAAGGGAATATTGAAGAAGGATCAGCCGAGTGGTTCTTGTGGGAGAACAACTCCATTTGGCTCACTAACTTCACACACCATCAGGCTTCCAAGCAGCTCTCAAGGAAACTCAGTTTTCACACTCTATGCTTAGTGCCCTTTCACTGCATTATCTAGGAATGACCCTGGTAGAGCATCCCACACAAACGAATGCTACACATGCGGGTTTCACCTGCCACCAACTCCACATTCTTACGCAACTTCTGCGCCACAGGTGTTTTCACATAGCCCTCAATGCAAAGGCTCTAGACGCAAATATTGGTGTGAGAGCTAATTCAATCAAGGAAACACTGCATGTTGCTGAAGGGCATATTGAAGAAGGATCAGCTGAGTGGTTCTTGTGGGAGAACAACTCCATTTGGCTCACTAACTTCACACACCATCAGGCTTCCAAGCAGCTCTCAAGGAAACTCAGTTTTCACACTCTATGCTTAGTGCCCTTGGTGTGCCTTGGACTGAAATGAAGCTTGGTGAGCATCCCACAATAACGAATGCTCCACATGCGGGTTTCACATGCCACCAACTCCACATTCACAGGCAACTTCAGCGCCACAGCCATTTTCAGATAGCCCTCAATGCAAAGGCTGTAGACGCAAATATTGGTGTGAGAGCTAATTCAATCAAGGAAACACTGCATTTTAGTGAAGGGCATATTGAAGAAGGATCAGCCGAGTGGTTCTTGTGGGAGAACAACTCCATTTGGCACACTAACTTCACACACCATCAGGCTTCCAAGCAGCTCTCAAGGAAACTCAAATTTCACACTCTATGCTTAGTGCCCTTTGAGTGCCTTGGACTGAAACGAAGCTTGGTGAGCAGCCCACACAAACGAATGCTCCACATGCGGGTTTCACATGCCACCAACTCCACATTCTCACGCAACTTCAGCGCCACAGCCGTTTTCAGATAGCCCTCAATGCAAAGGCTCTAGACGCAAATATTGGTGTGAGAGCTAATTCAATCAAGGAAACACTACATGTTGCTGAAGGGAATATTGAAGAAGGATCAGCCGAGTGGTTCTTGTGGGAGAACAACTCCATTTGGCTCACTAACTTCACACACCATCAGGCTTCCAAGCAGCTCTCAAGGAAACTCAGTTTTCACACTCTATGCTTAGTGCCCTGTGAGTGCATTATCTAGGAATGAACCTGGTAGAGCATCCCACACAAACGAATGCTACACATGCGGATTTCACATGACACCAACTCCACATTCTCACCAACTTCAGCGCCACAGCCGTTTTCACATAGCCCTCAGTGCAAAGGCTCTAGACGCAAATATTGGTGTGAGAGCTAATTCAATCAAGGAAACACTGCATGTTGGTGAAGGGCATATTGAAGAAGGATCAGCCGATTGGTTCTTGTGGGAGAACAACTCCATTTGGCTCACTAACTTCACACACCATCAGGCTTCCAAGCAGCTCTCAAGGAAACTCAGTTTTCACATTCTATGCTTAGTGCCCTTTGAGTGCATTATCTAGGAATGAACCTGGTAGAGCATCCCACACAAACGAATGCTCCACATGCGGGTTTCACCTGCCACCAACTCCACATTCTTACGCAACTTCTGCGCCACAGGTGTTTTCACATAGCCCTCAATGCAAAGGCTCTAGACGCAAATATTGGTGTGAGAGCTAATTCAATCAAGGAAACACTGCATGTTGCTGAAGGGCATATTGAAGAAGGATCAGCTGAGTGGTTCTTGTGGGAGAACAACTCCATTTGGCTCACTAACTTCACACACCATCAGGCTTCCAAGCAGCTCTCAAGGAAACTCAGTTTTCACACTCTATGCTTAGTGCCCTTGGTGTGCCTTGGACTGAAATGAAGCTTGGTGAGCATCCCACAATAACGAATGCTCCACATGCGGGTTTCACATGCCACCAACTCCACATTCACAGGCAACTTCAGCGCCACAGCCATTTTCAGATAGCCCTCAATGCAAAGGCTGTAGACGCAAATATTGGTGTGAGAGCTAATTCAATCAAGGAAACACTGCATTTTAGTGAAGGGCATATTGAAGAAGGATCAGCCGAGTGGTTCTTGTGGGAGAACAACTCCATTTGGCACACTAACTTCACACACCATCAGGCTTCCAAGCAGCTCTCAAGGAAACTCAAATTTCACACTCTATGCTTAGTGCCCTTTGAGTGCATTATCTAGGAATGAACCTGGTAGAGCATCCCACACAAACGAATGCTCCACATGCGGGTTTCACATGCCACCAACTCCACATTATCAGGCAACTTCACCGCCACAGCCATTTTCAGATAGCACTCAATGCAAAGGCTCTAGACTCAAAAATTGGTGTGAGAGCTAATTCAATCAAGGAAACACTGCATGTTGGTGAAGGGCATATTGAAGAAGGATCAGCCGAGTGGTTCTTGTGGGAGAACAACTCCATTTGGCACACTAACTTCACACACCATCAGGCTTCCAAGCAGCTCTCAAGCAAACTCAGTTTTCACACTCTATGCTTAGTGCCCTTTGAGTGCATTATCTGGGAATGAACCTGGTAGAGCATCCCACAATAACGAATGCTCCACATGCGGGTTTCACATGCCACCAACTCCACATTCTCAGGCAACTTCAGCGCCACAGCCGTTTTCAGATAGCCCTCAATGCAAAGGCTCTAGACGCAAATATTGGTGTGAGAGCTAATTCAATCAAGGAAACAATGCATGTTGGTGAAGGGCATATTGAAGAAGGATCAGCCGAGTGGTTCTTGTGGGAGAACAACTCCATTTGGCACACTAACTTCACACACCATCAGGCTTCCAAGCAGCTCTCAAGGAAACTCAGTTTTCACACTCTATGCTTAGTGCCCTTTGAGTGCATTATCTAGGAATGAACCTGGTAGAGCATCCCACACAAACGAATGCTCCACATGCGGGTTTCACATGCCACCAACTCCACATTCTCAGGCAACTTCACCGCCACAGCCATTTTCAGATAGCACTCAATGCAAAGGCTCTAGACGCAAAAATTGGTGTGAGAGCTAATTCAATCAAGGAAACACTGCATGTTGGTGAAGGGCATATTGAAGAAGGATCAGCCGAGTGGTTCTTGTGGGAGAACAACTCCATTTGGCACACTAACTTCACACACCATCAGGCTTCCAAGCAGCTCTCAAGCAAACTCAGTTTTCACACTCTATGCTTAGTGCCCTTTGAGTGCCTTGGACTGAAATGAAGCTTGGTGAGCATCCCACAATAACGAATGCTCCACATGCGGGTTTCACATGCCACCAACTCCACATTCTCAGGCAACTTCTGCGCCACAGCCATTTTCAGATAGCCCTCAATGCAAAGGCTGTAGACGCAAATATTGGTGTGAGAGCTAATTCAATCAAGGAAACACTGCATGTTGGTGAAGGGCATATTGAAGAAGGATCAGCCGAGTGGTTCTTGTGGGAGAACAACTCCATTTGGCTCACTAACTTCACACACCATCAGGCTTCCAAGCAGCTCTCAAGGAAACTCAGTTTTCACACTCTATGCTTAGTGCCCTTTCACTGCATTATCTAGGAATGACCCTGGTAGAGCATCCCACACAAACGAATGCTCCACATGCGGGTTTCACGTGCCACCAACTCCACATTCTCACGCAACTTCTGCGCCACAGGTGTTTTCACATAGTCCTCAATGCAAAGGCTCTAGACGCAAATATTGGTGTGAGAGCTAATTCAATCAAGGAAACACTGCATGTTGCTGAAGGGCATATTGAAGAAGGATCAGCCGAGTGGTTCTTGTGGGAGAACAACTCCCATTTGGCTCACTAACTTCACACACCATCAGGCTTCCAAGCAGCTCTCAAGGAAACTCAGTTTTCACACTCTATGCTTAGTGCCCTGTGAGTGCATTATCTTGGAATGAATCTAGTAGAGCATCCCACAATAACGAATGCTCCACATGCGGGTTTCACATGCCAGCAACTCCACATTCACAGGCAACTTCAGCGCCACAGCCATTTTCAGATAGCCCTCAATGCAAAGGCTCTAGACGCAAATATTGGTGTGAGAGCTAATTCAATCAAGGAAACACTGCATGTTGGTGAAGGGCATATTGAAGAAGGATCAGCCGAGTGGTTCTTGTGGGAGAACAACTCCATTTGGCTCACTAACTTCACACACCATCAGGCCTTCCAAGCAGCTCTCAAGGAAACTCAGTTTTTCACACTCTATGCTTAGTGCCCTTTGAGTGCATTATCTAGGAATGAACGTGGTACAGCATCCCACACAATCGAATGCTCCACATGCGGGTTTCACATGCCACCAACTCCACATTCACAGGCAACTTCAGCGCCACAGCCGTTTTCAGATAGCCCTCAATGCAAAGGCTCTAGACGCAAATATTGGTGTGAGAGCTAATTCAATCAAGGAAACACTGCATGTTGGTGAAGGGCATATTGAAGAAGGATCAGCCGAGTGGTTCTTGTGGGAAAACAACTCCATTTGGCTCACTAACTTCACACACCATCAGGCTTCCAAGCAGCTCTCAAGGAAACTCAGTTTTCACACTCTATGCTTAGTGCCACTTGTGTGCCTAGGACTGAAATGAAGCTTGGTGAGCATCCCACACAAACGAATGCTCCACATGCGGGTTTCACATGCCACCAACTCCACATTCTCACGCAACTTCAGCGCCACAGCCGTTTTCAGATAGCCCTCAATGCAAAGGCTCTAGACGCAAATATTGGTGTGAGAGCTAATTCAATCAAGGAAACACTGCATGTTGCTGAAGGGCATATTGAGGAAGGATCAGCCGAGTGGTTCTTGTGGGAGAACAACTCCATTTGGCTCACTAACTTCACACACCATCAGGCTTCCAAGCAGCTCTCAAGGAAGCTCAGGTTTCACACTCTATGCTTAGTGCCCTTTGTGTGCCTAGGACTGAAATGAAGCTTGGTGAGCATCCCACACAAACGAATGCTCCACATGCGGGTTTCACATGCCACCAACTCCCCATTCTCACGCAACTTCTGCGCCACAGGTGTTTTCAGATAGCCCTCAATGCAAAGGCTCTAGACGCAAATATTGGTGTGAGAGCTAATTCAATCAAGGAAACACTGCATGTTGGTGAAGGGCATATTGAAGAAGGATCAGCCGAGTGGTTCTTGTGGGAGAACAACTCCATTTGGCTCACTAACTTCACACACCATCAGGCCTTCCAAGCAGCTCTCAAGGAAACGCAGTTTTCACACTCTATGCTTAGTGCCCTTTGAGTGCCTTGGACTGAAACGAAGCTTGGTGAGGCAGCCCACACAAACGAATGCTCCACATGCGGTTTCACATGCCACCAACTCCACATTCTCACGCAACTTCAGCGCCACAGCCGTTTTCAGATAGCCCTCAATGCAAAGGCTCTAGACGCAAATATTGGTGTGAGAGCTAATTCAATCAAGGAAACACTACATGTTGCTGAAGGGAATATTGAAGAAGGATCAGCCGAGTGGTTCTTGTGGAGAACAACTCCATTTGGCTCACTAACTTCACACACCATCAGGCTTCCAAGCAGCTCTCAAGGAAACTCAGTTTTCACACTCTATGCTTAGTGCCCTGTGAGTGCATTATCTAGGAATGAACCTGGTAGAGCATCCCACACAAACGAATTGCTACACATGCGGGTTTCACATGCCACCAACTCCACATTCTCACCAACTTCAGCGCCACAGCCGTTTTCAGATAGCCCTCAGTGCAAAGGCTCTAGACGCAAATATTGGTGTGAGAGCTAATTCAATCAAGGAAACACTGCATGTTGGTGAAGGGCATATTGAAGAAGGATCAGCCGATTGGTTCTTGTGGGAGAACAACTCCATTTGGCTCACTAACTTCACACACCATCAGGCTTCCAAGCAGCTCTCAAGGAAACTCAGTTTTCACATTCTATGCTTAGTGCCCTTTGAGTGCATTATCTAGGAATGAACCTGGTAGAGCATCCCACACAACGAATGCTCCACATGCGGGTTTCACCTGCCACCAACTCCACATTCTTACGCAACTTCTGCGCCACAGGTGTTTTTCACATAGCCCTCAATGCAAAGGCTCTAGACGCAAATATTGGTGTGAGAGCTAATTCAATCAAGGAAACACTGCATGTTGCTGAAGGGCATATTGAAGAAGGATCAGCTGAGTGGTTCTTGTGGGAGAACAACTCCATTTGGCTCACTAACTTCACACACCATCAGGCTTCCAAGCAGCTCTCAAGGAAACTCAGTTTTCACACTCTATGCTTAGTGCCCTTGGTGTGCCTTGGACTGAAATGAAGCTTGGTGAGCATCCCACAATAACGAATGCTCCACATGCGGGTTTCACATGCCACCAACTCCACATTCACAGGCAACTTCAGCGCCACAGCCATTTTCAGATAGCCCTCAATGCAAAGGCTGTAGACGCAAATATTGGTGTGAGAGCTAATTCAATCAAGGAAACACTGCAATTTTAGTGAAGGGCATATTGAAGAAGGATCAGCCGAGTGGTTCTTGTGGGAGAACAACTCCATTTGGCACACTAACTTCACACACCATCAGGCTTCCAAGCAGCTCTCAAGGAAACTCAAATTTCACACTCTATGCTTAGTGCCCTTTGAGTGCCTTGGACTGAAACGAAGCTTGGTGAGCAGCCCACACAAACGAATGCTCCACATGCGGGGTTTCACATGCCACCAACTCCACATTCTCACGCAACTTCAGCGCCACAGCCGTTTTCAGATAGCCCTCAATGCAAAGGCTCTAGACGCAAATATTGGTGTGAGAGCTAATTCAATCAAGGAAACACTACATGTTGCTGAAGGGAATATTGAAGAAGGATCAGCCGAGTGGTTCTTGTGGGAGAACAACTCCATTTGGCTCACTAACTTCACACACCATCAGGCTTCCAAGCAGCTCTCAAGGAAACTCAGTTTTCACACTCTATGTTTAGTGCCCTGTGAGTGCATTATCTAGGAATGAACCTGGTAGAGCATCCCACACAAACGAATGCTACACATGCGGGTTTCACATGCCACCAACTCCACATTCTCACCAACTTCAGCGCCACAGCCGTTTTCAGATAGCCCTCAGTGCAAAGGCTCTAGACGCAAATATTGGTGTGTGAGAGCTAATTCAATCAAGGAAACACTGCATGTTGGTGAAGGGCATATTGAAGAAGGATCAGCCGATTGGTTCTTGTGGGAGAACAACTCCATTTGGCTCACTAACTTCACACACCATCAGGCTTCCAAGCCAGCTCTCAAGGAAACTCAGTTTTCACATTCTATGCTTAGTGCCCTTTGAGTGCATTATCTAGGAATGAACCTGGTAGAGCATCCCACACAAACGAATGCTCCACATGCGGGTTTCACCAACCAACTCCACATTCTTACGCAACTTCTGCGCCACAGGTGTTTTCACATAGCCCTCAATGCAAAGGCTCTAGACGCAAATATTGGTGTGAGAGCTAATTCAATCAAGGAAACACTGCATGTTGGTGAAGGGCATATTGAAGAAGGATCAGCCGAGTGGTTCTTGTGGGAGAACAACTCCATTTGGCTCACTAACTTCACACACCATCAGGCTTCCAAGCAGCTCTCAAGGAAACTCAGTTTTCACACTCTATGCTTAGTGCCCTTGGTGTGCCTTGGACTGAAATGAAGCTTGGTGAGCATCCCACAATAACGAATGCTCCACATGCGGGTTTCACATGCCACCAACTCCACATTCACAGGCAACTTCAGCGCCACAGCCATTTTCAGATAGCCCTCAATGCAAAGGCTGTAGACGCAAATATTGGTGTGAGAGCTAATTCAATCAAGGAAACACTGCATTTTAGTGAAGGGCATATTGAAGAAGGATCAGCCGAGTGGTTCTTGTGGGAGAACAACTCCATTTGGCACACTAACTTCACACACCATCAGGCTTCCAAGCAGCTCTCAAGGAAACTCAAATTTCACACTCTATGCTTAGTGCCCTTTGAGTGCATTATCTAGGAATGAACCTGGTAGAGCATCTCACACAAACGAATGCTCCACATGCGGGTTTCACATGCCACCAACTCCACATTATCAGGCAACTTCACCGCCACAGCCATTTTCAGATAGCACTCAATGCAAAGGCTCTAGACTCAAAAATTGGTGTGAGAGCTAATTCAATCAAGGAAACACTGCATGTTGGTGAAGGGCATATTGAAGAAGGATCAGCCGAGTGGTTCTTGTGGGAGAACAACTCCATTTGGCACACTAACTTCACACACCATCAGGCTTCCAAGCAGCTCTCAAGCAAACTCAGTTTTCACACTCTATGCTTAGTGCACTTTGAGTGCATTATCTGGGAATGAACCTGGTAGAGCATCCCACAATAACGAATGCTCCACATGCGGGTTTCACATGCCACCAACTCCACATTCTCACGCAACTTCAGCGCCACAGCCGTTTTCAGATAGCCCTCAATGCAAAGGCTCTAGACGCAAATATTGGTGTGAGAGCTAATTCAATCAAGGAAACACTGCATGTTGGTGAAGGGCATATTGAAGAAGGATCAGCCGAGTGGTTCTTGTGGGAGAACAACTCCATTTGGCTCACTAACTTCACACACCATCAGGCTTCCAAGCAGCTCTCAAGGAAACTCAGTTTTCACACTCTATGCTTAGTGCCCTTTGAGTGCCTTGGACTGAAATGAACCTTGGTGAGCATCCCACAATAACGAATGCTCCACATGCGGGTTTCACATGCCACCAACTCCACATTCTCAGGCAACTTCTGCGCCACAGCCATTTTCAGATAGCCCTCAATGCAAAGGCTGTAGACGCAAATATTGGTGTGAGAGCTAATTCAATCAAGGAAACACTGCATGTTGCTGAAGGGCATATTGAAGAAGGATCAGCCGAGTGGTTCTTGTGGGAGAACAACTCCATTTGGCTCACTAACTTCACACACCATCAGGCTTCCAAGCAGCTCTCAAGGAAACTCAGTTTTCACACTCTATGCTTAGTGCCCTTTGACTGCATTATCTAGGAATGACCCTGGTAGAGCATCCCACACAAACGAATGCTCCACATGCGTGTTTCACGTGCCACCAACTCCACATTCTCACGCAACTTCTGCGACACAGGTGTTTTCACATAGTCCTCAATGCAAAGGCTCTAGACGCAAATATTGGTGTGAGAGCTAATTCAATCAAGGAAACACTGCATGTTGCTGAAGGGCATATTGAAGAAGGATCAGCCGAGTGGTTCTTGTGGGAGAACAACTCCATTTGGCTCACTAACTTCACACACCATCAGGCTTCCAAGCAGCTCTCAAGGAAACTCAGTTTTCACACTCTATGCTTAGTGCCCTCGGTGTGCCTTGGACTGAAATGATGCTTGGTGAGCATCCCACACAAACGAATGCTCCACATGCGGGTTTCACATGCCACCAACTCCACATTCACAGGCAACTTCAGCGCCACAGCCGTTTTCAGATAGCCCTCAATGCAAAGGCTCTAGACGCAAATATTGGTGTGAGAGCTAATTCAATCAAGGAAACACTGCATGTTGCTGAAGGGCATATTGAAGAAGGATCAGCCGAGTGGTTCTTGTGGGAGAACAACTCCATTTGGCTCACTAACTTCACACACCATCAGGCTTCCAAGCAGCTCTCAAGGAAACTCAGTTTTCACACTCTATGCTTAGAGCCCTTTGAGTGCATTATCTGGGAATGAATCTAGTAGAGCATCCCACAATAACGAATGCTCCACATGCGGGTTTCACCTGCCACCAACTCCACATTCTCACGCAACTTCTGCGCCACAGGTGTTTTCACATAGCCCTCAATGCAAAGGCTCTAGACGCAAATATTGGTGTGAGAGCTAATTCAATCAAGGAAACACTGCATGTTGCTGAAGTGCATATTGAAGAAGGATCAGCTGAGTGGTTCTTGTGGGAGAACAACTCCATTTGGCTCACTAACTTCACACACCATCAGGCTTCCAAGCAGCTCTCAAGGAAACTCAGTTTTCACACTCTATGCTTAGTGCCCTTGGTGTGCCTTGGACTGAAATGAAGCTTGGTGAGCATCCCACACAAACGAATGCTCCACATGCGGGTTTCACATGCCACCAACTCCACATTCACAGGCAACTTCAGCGCCACAGCCATTTTCAGATAGCCCTGAATGCAAAGGGTGTAGACGCAAATATTGGTGTGAGAGCTAATTCAATCAAGGAAACACTGCATTTTAGTGAAGGGCATATTGAAGAAGGATCAGCCGAGTGGTTCTTGTGGGAGAACAACTCCATTTGGCACACTAACTTCACACACCATCAGGCTTCCAAGCAGCTCTCAAGGAAACTCAGTTTTCACACTCTATGCTTAGTGCCCTTTGAGTGCATTATCTAGGAATGAACCTGGTAGAGCATCCCACACAAACGAATGCTCCACATGCGGGTTTCACATGCCACCAACTCCACATTCTCAGGCAACTTCTGCGCCACAGCCATTTTCAGATAGCACTCAATGCAAAGGCTCTAGACGCAAATATTGGTGTGAGAGCTAATTCAATCAAGGAAACACTGCATGTTGCTGAAGGGCATATTGAAGAAGGATCAGCCGAGTGGTTCTTGTGGGAGAACAACTCCATTTGGCTCACTTACTTCACACACCATCAGGCTTCCAAGCAGCTCTCAAGGAAACTCAGTTTTCACACTCTATGCTTAGTGCCCTTTCACTGCATTATCTAGGAATGACCCTGGTAGAGCATCCCACACAAACGAATGCTCCACATGCGGGTTTCACGTGCCACCAACTCCACATTCTCACGCAACTTCTGCGCCACAGGTGTTTTCACATAGTCCTCAATGCAAAGGCTCTAGACGCAAATATTGGTGTGAGAGCTAATTCAATCAAGGAAACACTGCATGTTGCTGAAGGGCATATTGAAGAAGGATCAGCCGAGTGGTTCTTGTGGGAGAACAACTCCATTTGGCTCACTAACTTCACACACCATCAGGCTTCCAAGCAGCTCTCAAGGAAACTCAGTTTTCACACTCTATGCTTAGTGCCCTGTGAGTGCATTATCTAGGAATGAATCTAGTAGAGCATCCCACAATAACGAATGCTCCACATGCGGGTTTCACATGCCAGCAACTCCACATTCACAGGCAACTTCAGCGCCACAGCCATTTTCAGATAGCCCTCAATGCAAAGGCTCTAGACGCAAATATTGGTGTGAGAGCTAATTCAATCAAGGAAACACTGCATGTTGGTGAAGGGCATATTGAAGAAGGATCAGCCGAGTGGTTCTTGTGGGAGAACAACTCCATTTGGCTCACTAACTTCACACACCATCAGGCTTCCAAGCAGCTCTCAAGGAAACTCAGTTTTCACACTCTATGCTTAGTGCCCTTTGAGTGCATTATCTAGGAATGAACGTGGTACAGCATCCCACACAATCGAATGCTCCACATGCGGGTTTCACATGCCACCAACTCCACATTCACAGGCAACTTCAGCGCCACAGCCGTTTTCAGATAGCCCTCAATGCAAAGGCTCTAGACGCAAATATTGGTGTGAGAGCTAATTCAATCAAGGAAACACTGCATGTTGGTGAAGGGCATATTGAAGAAGGATCAGCCGAGTGGTTCTTGTGGGAAAACAACTCCATTTGGCTCACTAACTTCACACACCATCAGGCTTCCAAGCAGCTCTCAAGGAAACTCAGTTTTCACACTCTATGATTAGTGCCACTTGTGTGCCTAGGACTGAAATGAAGCTTGGTGAGCATCCCACACAAACGAATGCTCCACATGCGGGTTTCACATGCCACCAACTCCACATTCTCACGCAACTTCAGCGCCACAGCCGTTTTCAGATAGCCCTCAATGCAAAGGCTCTAGACGCAAATATTGGTGTGAGAGCTAATTCAATCAAGGAAACAATGCATTTTGTTGAAGGGCATATTGAAGAAGGATCATCCGAGTGGTTCTTGTGGGAGAACAACTCCATTTGGCTCACTAACTTCACACACCATCAGGCTTCCAAGCAGCTCTCAAGGAAGCTCAGGTTTCACACTCTATGCTTAGTGCCCTTTGTGTGCCTAGGACTGAAATGAAGCTTGGTGAGCATCCCACACAAACGAATGCTCCACATGCGGGTTTCACATGCCACCAACTCCCCATTCTCACGCAACTTCTGCGCCACAGGTGTTTTCAGATAGCCCTCAATGCAAAGGCTCTAGACGCAAATATTGGTGTGAGAGCTAATTCAATCAAGGAAACACTGCATGTTGGTGAAGGGCATATTGAAGAAGGATCAGCCGAGTGGTTCTTGTGGGAGAACAACTCCATTTGGCTCACTAACTTCACACACCATCAGGCTTCCAAGCAGCTCTCAAGGAAACGCAGTTTTCACACTCTATGCTTAGTGCCCTTTGAGTGCCTAGGACTGAAACGAAGCTTGGTGAGCAGCCCACACAAACGAATGCTCCACATGCGGGTTTCACATGCCACCAACTCCACATTCTCAGGCAACTTCAGCGCCACAGCCGTTTTCAGATAGCCCTCAATGCAAAGGCTCTAGACGCAAATATTGGTGTGAGAGCTAATTCAATCAAGGAAACACTACATGTTGCTGAAGGGCATATTGAAGAAGGATCAGCTGAGTGGTTCTTGTGGGAGAACAACTCCATTTGGCTCACTAACTTCACACACCATCAGGCTTCCAAGCAGCTCTCAAGGAAACTCAGTTTTCACACTCTATGCTTAGTGCCCTTTGAGTGCATTATCTAGGAATGAACCTGGTAGAGCATCCCACACAAACGAATGCTCCACATGCGGGTTTCACCTGCCACCAACTCCACATTCTTACGCAACTTCTGCGCCACAGGTGTTTTCACATAGCCCTCAATGCAAAGGCTCTAGACGCAAATATTGGTGTGAGAGCTAATTCAATCAAGGAAACACTGCATGTTGCTGAAGGGCATATTGAAGAAGGATCAGCTGAGTGGTTCTTGTGGGAGAACAACTCCATTTGGCTCACTAACTTCACACACCATCAGGCTTCCAAGCAGCTCTCAAGGAAACTCAGTTTTCACACTCTATGCTTAGTGCCCTTGGTGTGCCTTGGACTGAAATGAAGCTTGGTGAGCATCCCACAATAACGAATGCTCCACATGCGGGTTTCACATGCCACCAACTCCACATTCACAGGCAACTTCAGCGCCACAGCCATTTTCAGATAGCCCTCAATGCAAAGGCTGTAGACGCAAATATTGGTGTGAGAGCTAATTCAATCAAGGAAACACTGCATTTTAGTGAAGGGCATATTGAAGAAGGATCAGCCGAGTGGTTCTTGTGGGAGAACAACTCCATTTGGCACACTAACTTCACACACCATCAGGCTTCCAAGCAGCTCTCAAGGAAACTCAAATTTCACACTCTATGCTTAGTGCCCTTTGAGTGCATTATCTAGGAATGAACCTGGTAGAGCATCCCACACAAACGAATGCTCCACATGCGGGTTTCACATGCCACCAACTCCACATTATCAGGCAACTTCACCGCCACAGCCATTTTCAGATAGCACTCAATGCAAAGGCTCTAGACTCAAAAATTGGTGTGAGAGCTAATTCAATCAAGGAAACACTGCATGTTGGTGAAGGGCATATTGAAGAAGGATCAGCCGAGTGGTTCTTGTGGGAGAACAACTCCATTTGGCACACTAACTTCACACACCATCAGGCTTCCAAGCAGCTCTCAAGCAAACTCAGTTTTCACACTCTATGCTTAGTGCCCTTTGAGTGCCTTGGACTGAAATGAAGCTTGGTGAGCATCCCACAATAACGAATGCTCCACATGCGGGTTTCACATGCCACCAACTCCACATTCTCAGGCAACTTCTGCGCCACAGCCATTTTCAGATAGCCCTCAATGCAAAGGCTGTAGACGCAAATATTGGTGTGAGAGCTAATTCAATCAAGGAAACACTGCATGTTGCTGAAGGGCATATTGAAGAAGGATCAGCCGAGTGGTTCTTGTGGGAGAACAACTCCATTTGGCTCACTAACTTCACACACCATCAGGCTTCCAAGCAGCTCTCAAGGAAACTCAGTTTTCACACTCTATGCTTAGTGCCCTTTCACTGCATTATCTAGGAATGACCCTGGTAGAGCATCCCACACAAACGAATGCTCCACATGCGTGTTTCACGTGCCACCAACTCCACATTCTCACGCAACTTCTGCGACACAGGTGTTTTCACATAGTCCTCAATGCAAAGGCTCTAGACGCAAATATTGGTGTGAGAGCTAATTCAATCAAGGAAACACTGCATGTTGCTGAAGGGCATATTGAAGAAGGATCAGCTGAGTGGTTCTTGTGGGAGAACAACTCCATTTGGCTCACTAACTTCACACACCATCAGGCTTCCAAGCAGCTCTCAAGGAAACTCAGTTTTCACACTCTATGCTTAGTGCCCTCGGTGTGCCTTGGACTGAAATGATGCTTGGTGAGCAGCCCACACAAACGAATGCTCCACATGCGGGTTTCACATGCCACCAACTCCACATTCACAGGCAACTTCAGCGCCACAGCCGTTTTCAGATAGCCCTCAATGCAAAGTCTCTAGACGCAAATATTGGTGTGAGAGCTAATTCAATCAAGGAAACACTGCATGTTGGTGAAGGGCATATTGAAGAAGGATCAGCCGAGTGGTTCTTGTGGGAGAACAACTCCATTTGGCTCACTAACTTCACACACCATCAGGCTTCCAAGCAGCTCTCAAGGAAACTCAGTTTTCACACTCTATGCTTAGTGCCCTGTGAGTGCATTATCTAGGAAAAAATCTAGTAGAGCATCCCACAATAACGAATGCTCCACATGCGGGTTTCACATGCCAGCAACTCCACATTCACAGGCAACTTCAGCGCCACAGCCATTTTCAGATAGCCCTCAATGCAAAGGCTCTAGACGCAAATATTGGTGTGAGAGCTAATTCAATCAAGGAAACACTGCATGTTGCTGAAGGGCATATTGAAGAAGGATCAGCCGAGTGGTTCTTGTGGGAGAACAACTCCATTTGGCTCACTAACTTCACACACCATCAGGCTTCCAAGCAGCTCTCAAGGAAACTCAGTTTTCACACTCTATGCTTAGTGCCCTTTGAGTGCATTATCTAGGAATGAACGTGGTACAGCATCCCACACAAACGAATGCTCCACATGCGGGTTTCACATGCCACCAACTCCACATTCACAGGCAACTTCAGCGCCACAGCCGTTTTCAGATATGCCATCAATGCAAAGGCTCTAGACGCAAATATTGGTGTGAGAGCTAATTCAATCAAAGAAACACTGCATGTTGGTGAAGGACACATTGAAGAAGGATCAGCCGAGTGGTTCTTGTGGGAGAACAACTCCATTTGGCTCACTAACTTCACACACCATCAGGCTTCCAAGCAGCTCTCAAGAAAACTCAGTTTTCACACTCTATGCTTAGTGCCCTTTGAGTGCATTATCTGGGAATGAATCTAGTAGAGCATCCCACAATAACGAATGCTCCACATGCGGGTTTCACGTGCCACCAACTCCACATTCTCACGCAACTTCAGCGCCACAGCCGTTTTCAGATAGCCCTCAATGCAAAGGCTCTAGATGCAAATATTGGTTGTAGAGCTAATTCAATCAAGGAAACACTGCATGTTGGTGAAGGGCATATTGAAGAAGGATCAGTCGAGTGGTTCTTGTGGGAGAACAACTCCATTTGGCTCACTAACTTCACACACCATCAGGCTTCCAAGCAGCTCTCAAGGAAACTCAGTTTTCACACTCTATGCTTAGTGCCCTGTGAGTGCATTATCTAGGAATGAACCTGGTAGAGCATCCCACAATAACGAATGCTCCACATGCGGGTTTCACATGCCACCAACTCCACATTCTCAGGCAACTTCAGCGCCACAGCCGTTTTCAGATAGCCCTCAATGCAAAGGCTCTAGACGCAAATATTGGTGTGAGAGCTAATTCAATCAAGGAAACACTGCATGTTGCTGAAGGGCATATTGAAGAAGGATCAGCTGAGTGGTTCTTGTGGGAGAACAACTCCATTTGGCTCACTAACTTCACACACCATCAGGCTTCCCAAGCAGCTCTCAAGGAAACTCAGTTTTCACACTCTATGCTTAGTGCCCTCGGTGTGCCTTGGACTGAAATGATGCTTGGTGAGCAGCCCACACAAACGAATGCTCCACATGCGGGTTTCACATGCCACCAACTCCACATTCACAGGCAACTTCAGCGCCACAGCCGTTTTCAGATAGCCCTCAATGCAAAGTCTCTAGACGCAAATATTGGTGTGAGAGCTAATTCAATCAAGGAAACACTGCATGTTGGTGAAGGGCATATTGAAGAAGGATCAGCCGAGTGGTTCTTGTGGGAGAACAACTCCATTTGGCTCACTAACTTCACACACCATCAGGCTTCCAAGCAGCTCTCAAGGAAACTCAGTTTTCACACTCTATGCTTAGTGCCCTGTGAGTGCATTATCTAGGAAAAAATCTAGTAGAGCATCCCACACAAACGAATGCTCCACATGCGGGTTTCATATGCCACCAACTCCACATTCACAGGCAACTTCAGCGCCACAGCCATTTTCAGATAGCCCTCAATGCAAAGGCTCTAGACGCAAATATTGGTGTGAGAGCTAATTCAATCAAGGAAACACTGCATGTTGGTGAAGGGCATATTGAAGAAGGATCAGCCGAGTGGTTCTTGTGGGAGAACAACTCCATTTGGCTCACTAACTTCACACACCATCAGGCTTCCAAGCAGCTCTCAAGGAAACTCAGTTTTCACACTCTATGCTTAGTGCCCTTTGAGTGCATTATCTAGGAATGAACGTGGTACAGCATCCCACACAAACGAATGCTCCACATGCGGGTTTCACATGCCACCAACTCCACATTCACAGGCAACTTCAGCGCCACAGCCGTTTTCAGATAGCCATCAATGCAAAGGCTCTAGACGCAAATATTGGTGTGAGAGCTAATTCAATCAAAGAAACACTGCATGTTGGTGAAGGACACATTGAAGAAGGATCAGCCGAGTGGTTCTTGTGGGAGAACAACTCCATTTGGCACACTAACTTCACACACCATCAGGCTTCCAAGCAGCTCTCAAGAAAACTCAGTTTTCACACTCTATGCTTAGTGCCCTTTGAGTGCATTATCTGGGAATGAATCTAGTAGAGCATCCCACAATAACGAATGCTCCACATGCGGGTTTCACGTGCCACCAACTCCACATTCTCACGCAACTTCAGCTCCACAGCCGTTTTCAGATAGCCCTCAATGCAAAGGCTCTAGATGCAAATATTGGTTGTAGAGCTAATTCAATCAAGGAAACACTGCATGTTGGTGAAGGGCATATTGAAGAAGGATCAGTCGAGTGGTTCTTGTGGGAGAACAACTCCATTTGGCTCACTAACTTCACACACCATCAGGCTTCCAAGCAGCTCTCAAGGAAACTCAGTTTTCACACTCTATGCTTAGTGCCCTGTGAGTGCATTATCTAGGAATGAACCTGGTAGAGCATCCCACAATAACGAATGCTCCACATGCGGGTTTCACATGCCACCAACTCCACACTCACAGGAAACTTCAGCGCCACAGCCGTTTTCAGATAGCCCTCAATGCAAAGGCTCTAGACGCAAATATTGGTGTGAGAGCTAATTCAATCAAGGAAACACTGCATGTTGGTGAAAGGCATATTGAAGAAGGATCAGCCGAGTGGTTCTTGTGGGAGAACAACTCCATTTGGCACACTAACTTCACACACCATCAGGCTTCCAAGCAGCTCTCAAGAAAACTCAGTTTTCACACTCTATGCTTAGTGCCCTTTGAGTGCATTATCTGGGAATGAATCTAGTAGAGCATCCCACAATAACGAATGCTCCACATGCGGGTTTCATGTGCCACCAACTCCACATTCACAGGCAACTTCAGCGCCACAGCCGTTTTCAGATAGCCCTCAATGCAAAGGCTCTAGACGCAAATATTGGTGTGAGAGCTAATTCAATCAAGGAAACACTGCATGTTGGTGAAGGGCATATTGAAGAAGGATCAGTCGAGTGGTTCTTGTGGGAGAACCACTCCATTTGGCTCACTAACTTCACACACCATCAGGCTTCCAAGCAGCTCTCAAGGAAACTCAGTTTTCACACTCTATGCTTAGTGCCCTTTGAGTGCATTATCTAGGAATGAACCTGGTAGAGCATCCCACACAAACGAATGCTCCACATGCGGGTTTCACATGCCACCAACTCCACATTCAAAGGCAACTTCAGCGCAAAAGCCGTTTTCAGATAGCCCCTCAATGCAAAGGCTCTAGACGCAAATATTGGTGTGAGAGCTAATTCAATCAAGGAAACACTGCATGTTGGTGAAGGGCATATTGAAGAAGGATCAGCCGAGTGGTTCTTGTGGGAGAACAACTCCATTTGGCTCACTAACTTCACACACCATCAGGCTTCCAAGCAGCTCTCAAGGAAACTCAGTTTTCACACTCTATGCTTAGTGCCCTTTGAGTGCATTATCTAGGAATGAATCTAGTAGAGCATCCCACACAAACGAATGCTCCACATGCGGGTTTCACATGCCACCAACTCCACACTCACAGGCAACTTCAGCGCCACAACCATTTTCAGATAGCCCTCAATGCAAAGGCTCTAGACGCAAATATTGGTGTGAGAGCTAATTCAATCAAGGAAACACTGCATGTTGCTGAAGGGCATATTGAAGAAGGATCAGCCGAGTGGTTCTTGTGGGAGAACAACTCCATTTGGCTCACTAACTTCACACACCATCAGGCTTCCAAGCAGCTCTCAAGGAAACTCAGCTTTCACAGTCTATGCTTAGTGCCCTTTGAGTGCATTATCTAGGAATGAACCTGGTAGAGCATCCCACACAAACGAATGCTCCACATGCGGGTTTCACATGCCACCAACTCCACATTCTCACGCAACTTCTGCGCCACAGCCGTTTTCAGATAGCCCTCAATGCAAAGGCTCTAGACGCAAATATTGGTGTGAGAGCTAATTCAATCAAGGAAACACTGCATGTTGGTGAAGGGCATATTGAAGAAGGATCAGCCGAGTGGTTCTTGTGGGAGAACAACTCCATTTGGCTCACTAACTTCACACACCATCAGGCTTCCAAGCAGCTCTCAAGGAAGCTCAGGTTTCACACTCTATGCTTAGTGCCCTTTGTGTGCCTAGGACTGAAATGAAGCTTGGTGAGCATCCCACACAAACGAATGCTCCACATGCGGGTTTCACACGCCACCAACTCCCCATTCTCACGCAACTTCTACGCCACAGGTGTTTTCAGATAGCCCTCAATGCAAAGGCTCTAGACGCAAATATTGGTGTGAGAGCTAATTCAATCAAGGAAACACTGCATGTTGGTGAAGGGCATATTGAAGAAGGATCAGCCGAGTGGTTCTTGTGGGAGAACAACTCCATTTGGCTCACTAACTTCACACACCATCAGGCTTCCAAGCAGCTCTCAAGGAAACTCAGTTTTCACACTCTATGCTTAGTGCCCTTTGAGTGCCTTGGACTGAAATGAAGCTTGGTGAGCAGCCCACACAAACGAATGCTCCACATGCGGGTTTCACATGCCACCAACTCCACATTCTCAGGCAACTTCAGCGCCACAGCCGTTTTCAGATAGCCCTCAATGCAAAGGCTCTAGACGCAAATATTGGTGTGAGAGCTAATTCAATCAAGGAAACACTACATGTTGCTGAAGGGAATATTGAAGAAGGATCAGCCAAGTGGTTCTTGTGGGAGAACAACTCCATTTGGCTCACTAACTTCACACACCATCAGGCTTCCAAGCAGCTCTCAAGGAAACTCAGTTTTCACACTCTATGCTTAGTGCCCTGTGAGTGCATTATCTAGGAATGAACCTGGTAGAGCATCCCACACAAACGAATGCTCCACATGCGGGTTTCACCTGCCACCAACTCCACATTCTCACGCAACTTCTGCGACACAGGTGTTTTCACATAGCCCTCAATGCAAAGGCTCTAGACGCAAATATTGGTGTGAGAGCTAATTCAATCAAGGAAACACTGCATGTTGCTGAAGGGCATATTGAAGAAGGATCGGCTGAGTGGTTCTTGTGGGAGAACAACTCCATTTGGCTCACTAACTTCACACACCATCAGGCTTCCAAGCAGCTCTCAAGGAAACTCAGTTTTCACACTCTATGCTTAGTGCCCTTGGTGTGCCTTGGACTGAAATGAAGCTTGGTGAGCATCCCACACAAACGAATGCTCCACATGCGGGTTTCACATGCCACCAACTCCACATTCTCAGGCAACTTCAGCGCCACAGCCGTTTTCAGATAGCCCTCAATGCAAAGGCTCTAGACGCAAATATTGGTGTGAGAGCTAATTCAATCAAGGAAACACTACATGTTGCTGAAGGGAATATTGAAGAAGGATCAGCGAGTGGTTCTTGTGGGAGAACAACTCCATTTGGCTCACTAACTTCACACACCATCAGGCTTCCAAGCAGCTCTCAAGGAAACTCAGTTTTCACACTCTATGCTTAGTGCCCTGTGAGTGCATTATCTAGGAATGAACCTGGTAGAGCATCCCACACAAACGAATGCTCCACATGCGGGTTTCACCTGCCACCAACTCCACATTCTCACGCAACTTCTGCGACACAGGTGTTTTCACATAGCCATCAATGCAAAGGCTCTAGACGCAAATATTGGTGTGAGAGCTAATTCAATCAAGGAAACACTGCATGTTGCTGAAGGGCATATTGAAGAAGGATCGGCTGAGTGGTTCTTGTGGGAGAACAACTCCATTTGGCTCACTAACTTCACACACCATCAGGCTTCCAAGCAGCTCTCAAGGAAACTCAGTTTTCACACTCTATGCTTAGTGCCCTTTGAGTGCATTATCTAGGAATGAACCTGGTAGAGCATCCCACACAAACGAATGCTCCACATGCGGGTTTCACGTGCCACCAACTCCACATTCACAGGCAACTTCTGCGCCACAGGTGTTTTCAGATAGCACTCAATGCAAAGGCTCTAGACGCAAATATTGGTGTGAGAGCTGATTCAATCAAGGAAACACTGCATGTTGGTGAAGGGCATATTGAAGAAGGATCAGCCGAGTGGTTCTTGTGGGAGAACAACTCCATTTGGCTCACTAACTTCACACACCATCAGGCTTCCAAGCAGCTCTCAAGGAAACTCAGTTTTCACACTCTATGCTTAGTGCCCTTGGTGTGCCTTGGACTGAAATGAAGCTTGGTGAGCATTCCACAATAACGAATGCTCCACATGCGGGTTTCACATGCCACCAACTCCACATTCTCAGGCAACTTCAGCGCCACAGCCATTTTCAGATAGCCCTCAATGCAAAGGCTCTAGACGCAAATATTGGTGTGAGAGCTAATTCAATCAAGGAAACACTGCATGTTAGTGAAGGGCATTTTGAAGAAGGATCAGCCGAGTGGTCTTGTGGGAGAACAACTCCATTTGGCACACTAACTTCACACACCATCAGGCTTCCAAGCAGCTCTCAAGGAAACTCAGTTTTCACACTCTATGCTTAGTGCCCTTTGAGTGCATTATCTAGGAATGAACCTGGTAGAGCATCCCACACAAACGAATGCTCCACATGCGGGTTTCACATGCCACCAACTCCACATTCACAGGCAACTTCAGCAACACAGCCGTTTTCAGATAGCCCTCAATGAAAAGGCTCTAGACGCAAATATTGGTGTGAGAGCTAATTCAATCAAGGAAACACTGCATGTTGCTGAAGGGCATATTGAAGAAGGATCAGCCGAGTGGTTCTTGTGGGAGAACAACTCCATTTGGCTCACTAACTTCACACACCATCAGGCTTCCAAGCAGCTCTCAAGGAAACTCAGTTTTCACACTCTATGCTTAGTGCCCTTTGAGTGCATTATCTAGGAATGAACCTGGTAGAGCATCCCACACAAACGAATGCTCCACATGCGGGTTTCACATGCCACCAACTCCACATTCACAGGCAACTTCAGCGCCACAGCCGTTTTCAGATAGCCCTCAATGCAAAGGCTCTAGACGCAAATATTGGTGTGAGAGCTAATTCAATCAAGGAAACACTGCATGTTGGTGAAGGGCATATTGAAGAAGGATCACCCGAGTGGTTCTTGTGGGAGAACAACTCCATTTGGCACACTAACTTCACACACCATCAGGCTTCCAAGCAGCTCTCAAGAAAACTCAGTTTTCACACTCTATGCTTAGTGCCCTTTGAGTGCATTATCTGGGAATGAATCTAGTAGAACATCCCACAATAACGAATGCTCCACATGCGGGTTTCACGTGCCACCAACTCCACATTCACAGGCAACTTCAGCGCCACAGCCGTTTTCAGATAGCCCTCAATGCAAAGGCTCTAGACGCAAATATTGGTGTGAGAGCTAATTCAATCAAGGAAACACTGCATGTTGGTGAAGGGCATATTGAAGAAGGATCAGCCGAGTGGTTCTTGTGGGAGAACAACTCCATTTGGCTCACTAACTTCACACACCATCAGGCTTCCAAGCAGCTCTCAAGGAAACTCAGTTTTCACACTCTATGCTTAGTGCCCTTGGTGTGCCTTGGACGGAAATGAAGCTTGGTGAGCATCCCACACAAACGAATGCTCCACATGCGGGTTTCACATGCCAGCAACTCCACATTCACAGGCAACTTCAGCGCCACAGCCATTTTCAGATAGCCCTCAATGCAAAGGCTCTAGACGCAAATATTGGTGTGAGAGCTAATTCAATCAAGGAAACACTGCATGTTGGTGAAGGGCATATTGAAGAAGGATCAGCCGAGTGGTT
>NW_026697589.1:0-50390 GCF_030435755.1 Ochotona princeps
AAGGAAACTCAGTTTTCACACTCTATGCTTAGTGCCCTTTGAGTACCTAGGACAGAAATGAAGCTTGGTGAGCATCCCACACAAACGAATGCTCCACATGCGGGTTTCACATGCCACCAACTCCACATTCACAGGCAACTTCAGCTAAACAGCCGTTTTCAGATAGCCCACAATGCAAAGGCTCTAGACGCAAATATTGGTGTGGGGGATAATTCAATCAAGGAAACACTGCATGTTGGTGAAGGGCATATTGAAGAAGGATCAGCCGAGTGGTTCTTGTGGGAGAACAACTCCATTTGGCTCACTAACTTCACACACCATCAGGCTTCCAAGCAGCTCTCAAGGAAACTCAGTTTTCACACTCTATGCTTAGTGCCCTTTGAGTGCATTATCTAGGAATGAACCTGGTAGAGCATGCCACACAAACGAATGCTCCACAGGCGGTTTTCACATGCCACCAACTCCACATTGACAGGCAACTTAAGCGCCACAGCCGTTTTCAGATAGCCCTCAATGCAAAGGCTCTAGACGCAAGTATTGTTGTGGGAGCTAATTCAATCAAGGAAACACTGCATGTTGGTGAAGGGCATATTGAAGAAGGATCAGCCGAATGGTTCTTGTGGGAGAACAACTCCATTTGACTCACTAACTTCACACACCATCAGGCTTCCAAGCAGCCTCTCAAGGAAACTCAGTTTTCACACTCTATGCTTAGTGCCCTTTGAGTGCATTATCTAGGAATGAACCTGGTAGAGCATCCTACACAAACGAATGCTCCACATGCGGGTTTCACATGCCACCAACTCCACATTGACAGGCAACTTCAGCGCCACAGCCGTTTTCAGATAGCCCTCAATGCAAAGGCTCTAGACGCAAATATTGGTGTGAGAGCTAATTTAATCAAGGAAACACTGCATGTTGGTGAAGGGCATATTGAAGAAGGATCAGCCGAGTGGTTCTTGTGGGAGAACAACTCCATTTGGCTCACTAACTTCACACACCATCAGGCTTCCAAGCAGCTCTCAAGGAAACTCAGTTTTCACACTCTATGCTTAGTGCCCTTTGAGTGCATTATCTAGGAATGAACCTGGTAGAGCATCCCACACAAACGAATGCTCCACATGCGGGTTTCACATGCCACCAACTCCACATTCACAGGCAACTTCAGCGCCACAGCCATTTTCAGATAGCCCTCAATGCAAAGGCTCTAGACGCAAATATTGGTGTGGGAGCTAATTCAATCAAGGAAACACTGCATGTTGGTGAAGGGCATATTGAAGAAGGATCAGCCGAGTGGTTCTTGTGGGAGAACAACTCCATTTGACTCACTAACTTCACACACCATCAGGCTTCCAAGCAGCTCTCAAGGAAACTCAGTTTTCACACTCTATGCTTAGTGCCCTTTGAGTGCATTATCTAGGAATGAACCTGGTAGAGCATCCCACACAAACGAATGCTCCACATGCGGGTTTCACATGCCACCAACTCCACATTGACAGGCAACTTCAGCGCCACAGCCGTTTTCAGATAGCCCTCAATGCAAAGGCTCTAGACGCAAATATTGGTGTGAGAGCTAATTCAATCAAGGAAACACTGCATGTTGGTGAAGGGCATATTGAAGAAGGATCAGCCGAGTGGTTCTTGTGGGAGAACAACTCCATTTGGCTCACTAACTTCACACACCATCAGGCTTCCAAGCAGCTCTCAAGGAAACTCAGTTTTCACACTCTATGCTTAGTGCCCTTTGAGTACCTAGGACTGAAATGAAGCTTGGTAAGCATCCCACACAAACGAATGCTCCACATGCGGGTTTCACATGCCACCAACTCCACATTCTCAGGCAACTTCAGCGCCACAGCCGTTTTCAGATAGCCCTCAATGCAAAGGCTCTAGACGCAAATATTAGTGTGAGAGCTAATTCAATCAAGGAAACACTGCATGTTAGTGAAGGGCATATTGAAGAAGGATCAGCCGAGTGGTTCTTGTGGGAGAACAACTCCATTTGGCTCACTAACTTCACACACCATCAGGCTTCCAAGCAGCTCTCAAGGAAACTCAGTTTTCACACTCTATTCTTAGTGCCCTTTGAGTGCATTATCTAGGAATGAACCTGGTAGAGCATCCCACACAAACGAATGCTCCACATGCGGGTTTCACATGCCACCAACTCCACATTCACAGGCAACTTCAGCGCCACAGCCGTTTTCAGATAGCCCTCAATGCAAAGGCTCTAGACGCAAATATTGGTGTGAGAGCTAATTCAATCAAGGAAACACTACATGTTGGTGAAGGGCATATTGAAGAAGGATCAGCCGAGTGGTTCTTGTGGGAGAACAACTCCATTTGGCTCACTAACTTCACACACCATCAGGCTTGCAAGCAGCTCTCAAGGAAACTCAGTTTTCACACTCTATGCTTAGTGCCCTTTGAGTGCATTATCTAGGAATGAACCTGGTAGAGCATCCCACACAAACGAATGCTCCACAGGCGGGTTTCACATGCCACCAACTCCACATTCTCAGGCAACTTCAGCGCCACAGCCCTTTTCAGATAGCCCTCAATGCAAAGACTCTAGACGCAAATATTGGTGTGAGAGCTAATTCAATCAAGGAAACACTGCATGTTGGTGAAGGGCATATTGAAGAAGGATCAGCCGAGTGGTTCTTGTGGGAGAACAACTCCATTTGGTTCACTAACTTCACACACCATCAGGCTTCCAAGCAGCTCTCAAGGAAACTCAGTTTTCACACTCTATGCTTAGTGCCCTGTGAGTGCCTAAGACTGAAATGAAGCTTGGTGAGCATCCCACACAAACGAATGCTCCACATGCGGGTTTCACATGCCACCAACTCCACATTCACAGGCAATTTCAGCGCCACAGCCGTTTTCAGATAGCCCTCAATGCAAAGGCTCTAGACGCAAATATTGGTGTGAGAGCTAATTCAGTCAAGGAAGCACTGCATGTTGGTGAAGGGCATATTGAAGAAGGATCAGCCGAGTGGTTCTTGTGAGAGAACAACTCCATTTGGCTCACTAACTTCACACACCATCAGGCTTCCAAGCAGCTCTCAAGGAAACTCAGTTTTCACACTCTATGCTTAGTGCCCTTTGAGTGCATTATCTAGGAATGAACCTGGTAGAGCATCCCACACAAACGAATGCTCCACATGCGGGTTTCACATGCCACCAACTCCACATTCACAGGCAACTTCAGCGCCACAGCCGTTTTCAGATAGCCCTCAATGCAAAGGCTCTAGACGCAAATATTGGTGTGAGAGCTAATTCAATCAAGGAAACACTGCATGTTGGTGAAGGGCATATTGAAGAAGGATCAGCCGAGTGGTTCTTGTGGGAGAACAACTCCATTTGGCTCACTAACTTCACACACCATCAGGCTTCCAAGCAGCTCTCAAGGAAACTCAGTTTTCACACTCTATGCTTAGTGCCCTTTGAGTGCCTAGGACTGAAATGAAGCTTAGTGAGCATCCCAGAACAACCAAATGCTCCACATGCGGGTTTCACATGCCACCAACTCCACATTCTCAGGCAACTTCAGCGCCACAGCCGTTTTCAGATAGCCCTCAATGCAAAGGCTCTAGACGCAAATATTGGTGTGAGAGCTAATTCAATCAAGGAAACACTGCATGTTGGTGAAGGGCATGTTGAAGAAGAATCAGCCAAGTGGTTCTTGTGGGAGAACAACTCCATTTGGCTCACTAACTTCACACACCATCAGCCTTCCAAGTAGCTCTCAAGGAAACTCAGTTTTCACACTCTATGCTTAGTGCCCTTTGAGTACCTAGGACAGAAATGAAGCTTGGTGAGCATCCCACACAAACGAATGCTCCACATGCGGGTTTCACATGCCACCAACTCCACATTCACAGGCAACTTCAGCTAAACAGCCGTTTTCAGATAGCCCACAATGCAAAGGCTCTAGACGCAAATATTGGTGTGGGGGATAATTCAATCAAGGAAACACTGCATGTTGGTGAAGGGCATATTGAAGAAGGATCAGCCGAGTGGTTCTTGTGGGAGAACAACTCCATTTGGCTCACTAACTTCACACACCATCAGGCTTCCAAGCAGCTCTCAAGGAAACTCAGTTTTCACACTCTATGCTTAGTGCCCTTTGAGTGCATTATCTAGGAATGAACCTGGTAGAGCATGCCACACAAACGAATGCTCCACATGCGGTTTTCACATGCCACCAACTCCACATTGACAGGCAACTTAAGCGCCACAGCCGTTTTCAGATAGCCCTCAATGCAAAGGCTCTAGACGCAAGTATTGTTGTGGGAGCTAATTCAATCAAGGAAACACTGCATGTTGGTGAAGGGCATATTGAAGAAGGATCAGCCGAATGGTTCTTGTGGGAGAACAACTCCATTTGACTCACTAACTTCACACACCATCAGGCTTCCAAGCAGCTCTCAAGGAAACTCAGTTTTCACACTCTATGCTTAGTGCCCTTTGAGTGCATTATCTAGGAATGAACCTGGTAGAGCATCCTACACAAACGAATGCTCCACATGCGGGTTTCACATGCCACCAACTCCACATTGACAGGCAACTTCAGCGCCACAGCCGTTTTCAGATAGCCCTCAATGCAAAGGCTCTAGACGCAAATATTGTTGTGAGAGCTAATTTAATCAAGGAAACACTGCATGTTGGTGAAGGGCATATTGAAGAAGGATCAGCCGAGTGGTTCTTGTGGGAGAACAACTCCGTTTGGCTCACTAACTTCACACACCATCAGGCTTCCAAGCAGCTCTCAAGGAAACTCAGTTTTCACACTCTATGCTTAGTGCCCTTTGAGTGCATTATCTAGGAATGAACCTGGTAGAGCATCCCACACAAACGAATGCTCCACATGCGGGTTTCACATGCCACCAACTCCACATTGACAGGCAACTTCAGCGCCACAGCCATTTTCAGATAGCCCTCAATGCAAAGGCTCTAGACGCAAATATTGGTGTGGGAGCTAATTCAATCAAGGAAACACTGCATGTTGGTGAAGGGCATATTGAAGAAGGATCAGCCGAGTGGTTCTTGTGGGAGAACAACTCCATTTGGCTCACAAACTTCACACACCATCAGGCTTCCAAGCAGCTCTCAAGGAAACTCAGTTTTCACACTCTATGCTTAGTGCCCTTTGAGTACCTAGGACTGAAATGAAGCTTGGTGAGCATCCCACACAAACGAATGCTCCACATGCGGGTTTCACATGCCACCAACTCCACATTCTCAGGCAACTTCAGCGCCACAGCCGTTTTCAGATAGCCCTCAATGCAAAGGCTCTAGACGCAAATATTAGTGTGAGAGCTAATTCAATCAAGGAAACACTGCATGTTAGTGAAGGGCATATTGAAGAAGGATCAGCCGAGTGGTTCTTGTGGGAGAACAACTCCATTTGGCTCACTAACTTCACACACCATCAGGCTTCCAAGCAGCTCTCAAGGAAACTCAGTTTTCACACTCTATGCTTAGTGCCCTTTGAGTGCATTATCTAGGAATGAACCTGGTAGAGCATCCCACACAAACGAATGCTCCACATGCGGGTTTCACATGCCACCAACTCCACATTCTCAGGCAACTTCAGCGCCACAGCCGTTTTCAGATAGCCCTCAATGCAAAGACTCTAGACGCAAATATTGGTGTGAGAGCTAATTCAATCAAGGAAACACTGCATGTTGGTGAAGGGCATATTGAAGAAGGATCAGCCGAGTGGTTCTTGTGGGAGAACAACTCCATTTGGCTCACTAACTTCACACACCATCAGGCTTCCAAGCAGCTCTCAAGGAAACTCAGTTTTCACACTCTATGCTTAGTGCCCTTTGAGTGCATTATCTAGGAATGAACCTGGTAGAGCATCCCACACAAACGAATGCTCCACATGCGGGTTTCACATGCCATCAACTCCACATTCACAGGCAACTTCAGCGCCACAGCCGTTTTCAGATAGCCCTCAATGCAAAGGCTCTAGACGCAAATATTGGTGTGAGAGCTAATTCAATCAAGGAAACACTGCATGTTGGTGAAGGGCATATTGAAGAAGGATCAGCCGAGTGGTTCTTGTGGGAGAACAACTCCATTTGGCTCACTAACTTCACACACCATCAGGCTTCCAAGCAGCTCTCAAGGAAACTCAGTTTTCACACTCTATGCTTAGTGCCCTTTGAGTGCCTAGGACTGCACTGAAGCATGGTGAGCATCCCACACAAACAATTGCTCCACATGCGGGTTTCACATGCCACCAACTCCACATTCACAGGCAACTTCAGCGCCACAGCCGTTTTCAGATAGCCCTCAATGCAAAGGCTCTAGACGCAAATATTGGTGTGAGAGCTAATACAATCAAGGAAACACTGCATGTTGGTGAAGGGCATATTGAAGAAGGATCAGCCGAGTGGTTCTTGTGGGAGAACAACTCCATTTGGCTCACTAACTTCACACACCATCAGGCTTCCAAGCAGCTCTCAAGGAAACTCAGTTTTCACACTCTATGCTAAGTGCCCTTTGAGTGCATTATCTAGGAATGAACCTGGTAGAGCATCCCACACAAACGAATGCTCCACATGCGGGTTTCACATGCCACCAACTCCACATTCACAGGCAACTTCAGCGCCACAGCCGTTTTCAGATAGCCCTCAATGCAAAGGCTCTAGACGCAAATATTGGTGTGAGAGCTAATTCAATCAAGGAAACACTGCATGTTGGTGAAGGGCATATTGAAGAAGGATCAGCCGAGTGGTTCTTGTGGGAGAACAACTCCATTTGGCTCACTAACTTCACAGATCATCAGGCTTCCAAGCAGCTCTCAAGGAAACTCAGCTTTCACACTCTATGCTTAGTGCCCTTTGAGTACCTAGGACTGAAATGAAGCTTGGTGAGCATCCCACACAAACGAATGCTCCACATGCGGGTTTCACATGCCACCAACTCCACATTCTCAGGCAACTTCAGCGCCACAGCCGTTTTCAGATAGCCCTCAATGCAAAGGCTCTAGACGCAAATATTGGTGTGAGAGCTAATTCAATCAAGGAAACACTGCATGTTGGTGAAGGGCATATTGAAGAAGGATGAGCCGAGTGGTTCTTGTGGGAGAACAACTCCATTTGGCTCACTAACTTCACACACCATCAGGCTTGCAAGCAGCTCTCAAGGAAACTCAGTTTTCACACTCTATGCTTAGTGCCCTTTGAGTGCATTATCTAGGAATGAACCTGGTAGAGCATCCCACACAAACGAATGCTCCACATGCGGGTTTCACATGCCACCAACTCCACATTCTCAGGCAACTTCAGCGCCACAGCCGTTTTCAGATAGCCCTCAATGCAAAGGCTCTAGACGCAAATATTGGTGTCAGAGCTAATTCAATCAAGGAAACACTGCATGTTGGTGAAGGGCATATTGAAGAAGGATCAGCTGAGTGGTTCTTGTGGGAGAACAACTCCATTTGGCTCACTAACTTCACACACCATCAGGCTTCCAAGCAGCTCTCAAGGAAACTCAGTTTTCACACTCTATGCTTAGTGCCCTTTGAGTGCATTATCTAGGAATGAACCTGGTAGAGCATCCCACACAAACGAATGCTCCACATGCGGGTTTCACATGCCACCAACTCCACATTCACAGGCAACTTCAGCGCCACAGCCGTTTTCAGATAGCCCTCAATGCAAAGGCTCTAGACGCAAATATTGGTGTGAGAGCTAATTCAATCAAGGAAACACTGCATGTTGGTGAAGGGCATATTGAAGAAGGATCAGCCGAGTGGTTCTTGTGGGAGAACAACTCCATTTGGCTCACTAACTTCACACACCATCAGGCTTCCAAGCAGCTCTCAAGGAAACTCAGTTTTCACACTCTATGCTTAGTGCCCTTTGAGTGCATTATCTAGGAATGAACCTGGTAGAGCATCCCACACAAACGAATGCTCCACAGGCGGGTTTCACATGCCACCAACTCTACATTCTCAGGCAACTTCAGCGCCACAGCCGTTTTCAGATAGCCCTCAATGCAAAGGCTCTAGACGCAAATATTGGTGTGAGAGCTAATTCAATCAAGGAAACACTGCATGTTGGTGAAGGGGATATTGAAGAAGGATCAGCCGAGTGGTTCTTGTGGGAGAACAACTCCATTTGGCTCACTAAGTTCACACACCATCAGGCTTCCAAGCAGCTCTCAAGGAAACTCAGTTTTCACACTCTATGCTTAGTGCCCTTTGAGTACCTAGGACTGAAATGAAGCTTGGTGAGCATCCCACACAAACGAATGCTCCACATGCGGGTTTCACATGCCACCAACTCCACATTCTCAGGCAACTTCAGCGCCACAGCCGTTTTCAGATAGCCCTCAATGCAAAGGCTCTAGACGCAAATATTGGTGTGAGAGCTAATTCAATCAAGGAAACACTGCATGTTGGTGAAGGGCATATTGAAGAAGGATCAGCCGAGTGGTTCTTGTGGGAGAACAACTCCATTTGGCTCACTAACTTCACACACCATCAGGCTTCCAAGCAGCTCTCAAGGAAACTCAGTTTTCACACTCTATGCTTAGTGCCCTTTGAGTGCATTATCTAGGAATGAACCTGATAGAGCATCCCACACAAACGAATGCTCCACATGCGGGTTTCACATGCCACCAACTCCACATTCACAGGCAACTTCAGCGCCACAGCCGTTTTCAGATAGCCCTCAATGCAAAGGCTCTAGACGCAAATATTGGTGTGAGAGCTAATTCAATCAAGGAAACACTGCATGTTGGTGAAGGGCATATTGAAGAAGGATCAGCCGAGTGGTTCTTGTGGGAGAACAACTCCATTTGGCTCACTAACTTCACACACCATCAGGCTTCCAAGCAGCTCTCAAGGAAACTCAGTTTTCACACTCTATGCTTAGTGCCCTTTGAGTGCATTATCTAGGAATGAACCTGGTAGAGCATCCCACACAAACGAATGCTCCACATGCGGGTTTCACATGCCACCAACTCCACATTCTCAGGCAACTTCAGCGCCACAGCCGTTTTCAGATAGCCCTCAATGCAAAGGCTCTAGACACAAATATTGGTGTGAGAGCTAATTCAATCAAGGAAACACTGCATGTTGGTGAAGGGCATATTGAAGAAGGATCAGCCGAGTGGTTCTTGTGGGAGAACAACTCCATTTGGCTCACTAACTTCACACACCATCAGGCTTCCAAGCAGCTCTCAAGGAAACTCAGTTTTCACACTCTATGCTTAGTGCCCTTTGAGTGCATTATCTAGGAATGAACCTGGTAGAGCATCCCACACAAACGAATGCTCCACATGCGGGTTTCACATGCCACCAACTCTACATTCTCAGGCAACTTCAGCGCCACAGCCGTTTTCAGATAGCCCTCAATGCAAAGGCTCTAGACGCAAATATTGGTGTGAGAGCTAATTCAATCAAGGAAACACTGCATGTTGGTGAAGGGCATATTGAAGAAGGATCAGCCGAGTGGTTCTTGTGGGAGAACAACTCCATTTGGCTCACTAACTTCACACACCATCAGGCTTCCAAGCAGCTCTCAAGGAAACTCAGTTTTCACACTCTATGCTTAGTGCCCTTTGAGTACCTAGGACTGAAATGAAGCTTGGTGAGCATCCCACACAAACGAATGCTCCACAGGCGGGTTTCACATGCCACCAACTCCACATTCACAGGCAACTTCAGCGCCACAGCCGTTTTCAGATAGCCCTCAATGCAAAGGCTCTAGACGCAAATATTGGTGTGAGAGCTAATTCAATCAAGGAAACACTGCATGTTGGTGAAGGGCATATTGAAGAAGGATGAGCCGAGTGGTTCTTGTGGGAGAACAACTCCATTTGGCTCACTAACTTCACACACCATCAGGCTTCCAAGCAGCTCTCAAGGAAACTCAGTTTTCACACTCTATGCTTAGTGCCCTTTGAGTGCCTAGGACTGAACTGAAGCATGGTGAGCATCCCACACAAACAATTGCTCCACATGCGGGTTTCACATGCCACCAACTCCACATTCACAGGCAACTTCAGCGCCACAGCCGTTTTCAGATAGCCCTCAATGCAAAGGCTCTAGACGCAAATATTGGTGTGAGAGCTAATTCAATCAAGGAAACACTGCATGTTGGTGAAGGGCATATTGAAGAAGGATCAGCCGAGTGGTTCTTGTGGGAGAACAACTCCATTTGGCTCACTAACTTCACAGATCATCAGGCTTCCAAGCAGCTCTCAAGGAAACTCAGTTTTCACACTCTATGCTTAGTGCCCTTTGAGTGCATTATCTAGGAATGAACCTGATAGAGCATCCCACACAAACGAATGCTCCACATGCGGGTTTCACATGCCACCAACTCCACATTCACAGGCAACTTCAGCGCCACAGCCGTTTTCAGATAGCCCTCAATGCAAAGGCTCTAGACGCAAATATTGGTGTGAGAGCTAATTCAATCAAGGAAACACTGCATGTTGGTGAAGGGCATATTGAAGAAGGATCAGCCGAGTGGTTCTTGTGGGAGAACAACTCCATTTGGCTCACTAACTTCACACACCATCAGGCTTCCAAGCAGCTCTCAAGGAAACTCCGTTTTCACACTCTATGCTTAGTGCCCTTTGAGTGCATTATCTAGGAATGAACCTGGTAGAGCATCCCACACAAACGAATGCTCCACATGCGGGTTTCACATGCCACCAACTCTACATTCTCAGGCAACTTCAGCGCCACAGCCGTTTTCAGATAGCCCTCAATGCAAAGGCTCTAGACGCAAATATTGGTGTGAGAGCTAATTCAATCAAGGAAACACTGCATGTTGGTGAAGGGCATATTGAAGAAGGATCAGCCGAGTGGTTCTTGTGGGAGAACAAGTCCATTTGGCTCACTAAGTTCACACACCATCAGGCTTCCAAGCAGCTCTCAAGGAAACTCAGTTTTCACACTCTATGCTTAGTGCCCTTTGAGTACCTAGGACTGAAATGAAGCTTGTTGAGCATCCCACACAAACGAATGCTCCACATGCGGGTTTCACATGCCACCAACTCCACATTCTCAGGCAACTTCAGCGCCACAGCCGTTTTCAGATAGCCCTCAATGCAAAGGCTCTAGACGCAAATATTGGTGTGACAGCTAATTCAATCAAGGAAACACTGCATGTTGGTGAAGGGCATATTGAAGAAGGATCAGCCGAGTGGTTCTTGTGGGAGAACAACTCCATTTGGCTCACTAACTTCACACACCATCAGGCTTCCAAGCAGCTCTCAAGGAAACTCAGTTTTCACACTCTATGCTTAGTGCCCTTTGAGTGCATTATCTAGGAATGAACCTGATAGAGCATCCCACACAAACGAATGCTCCACATGCGGGTTTCACATGCCACCAACTCCACATTCACAGGCAACTTCAGCGCCACAGCCGTTTTCAGATAGCCCTCAATGCAAAGGCTCTAGACGCAAATATTGGTGTGAGAGCTAATTCAATCAAGGAAACACTGCATGTTGGTGAAGGGCATATTGAAGAAGGATCAGCCGAGTGGTTCTTGTGGGAGAACAACTCCATTTGGCTCACTAACTTCACACACCATCAGGCTTCCAAGCAGCTCTCAAGGAAACTCAGTTTTCACACTCTATGCTTAGTGCCCTTTGAGTGCATTATCTAGGAATGAACCTGGTAGAGCATCCCACACAAACGAATGCTCCACATGCGGGTTTCACATGCCACCAACTCCACATTCTCAGGCAACTTCAGCGCCACAGCCGTTTTCAGATAGCCCTCAATGCAAAGGCTCTAGACACAAATATTGGTGTGAGAGCTAATTCAATCAAGGAAACACTGCATGTTGGTGAAGGGCATATTGAAGAAGGATCAGCCGAGTGGTTCTTGTGGGAGAACAACTCCATTTGGCTCACTAACTTCACACACCATCAGGCTTCCAAGCAGCTCTCAAGGAAACTCAGTTTTCACACTCTATGCTTAGTGCCCTTTGAGTGCATTATCTAGGAATGAACCTGGTAGAGCATCCCACACAAACGAATGCTCCACATGCGGGTTTCACATGCCACCAACTCTACATTCTCAGGCAACTTCAGCGCCACAGCCGTTTTCAGATAGCCCTCAATGCAAAGGCTCTAGACGCAAATATTGGTGTGAGAGCTAATTCAATCAAGGAAACACTGCATGTTGGTGAAGGGCATATTGAAGAAGGATCAGCCGAGTGGTTCTTGTGGGAGAACAACTCCATTTGGCTCACTAAGTTCACACACCATCAGGCTTGCAAGCAGCTCTCAAGGAAACTCAGTTTTCACACTCTATGCTTAGTGCCCTTTGAGTACCTAGGACTGAAATGAAGCTTGGTGAGCATCCCACACAAACGAATGCTCCACATGCGGGTTTCACATGCCACCAACTCCACATTCTCAGGCAACTTCAGCGCCACAGCCGTTTTCAGATAGCCCTCAATGCAAAGGCTCTAGATGCAAATATTGGTGTGAGAGCTAATTCAATCAAGGAAACACTGCATGTTGGTGAAGGGCATATTGAAGAAGGATGAGCCGAGTGGTTCTTGTGGGAGAACAACTCCATTTGGCTCACTAACTTCACACACCATCAGGCTTCCAAGCAGCTCTCAAGGAAACTCAGTTTTCACACTCTATGCTTAGTGCCCTTTGAGTGCATTATCTAGGAATGAACCTGATAGAGCATCCCACACAAACGAATGCTCCACATGCGGGTTTCACATGCCACCAACTCCACATTCACAGGCAACTTCAGCGCCACAGCCGTTTTCAGATAGCCCTCAATGCAAAGGCTCTAGACGCAAATATTGGTGTGAGAGCTAATTCAATCAAGGAAACACTGCATGTTGGTGAAGGGCATATTGAAGAAGGATCAGCCGAGTGGTTCTTGTGGGAGAACAACTCCATTTGGCTCACTAACTTCACACACCATCAGGCTTCCAAGCAGCTCTCAAGGAAACTCCGTTTTCACACTCTATGCTTAGTGCCCTTTGAGTGCATTATCTAGGAATGAACCTGGTAGAGCATCCCACACAAACGAATGCTCCACATGCGGGTTTCACATGCCACCAACTCTACATTCTCAGGCAACTTCAGCGCCACAGCCGTTTTCAGATAGCCCTCAATGCAAAGGCTCTAGACGCAAATATTGGTGTGAGAGCTAATTCAATCAAGGAAACACTGCATGTTGGTGAAGGGCATATTGAAGAAGGATCAGCCGAGTGGTTCTTGTGGGAGAACAACTCCATTTGGCTCACTAAGTTCACACACCATCAGGCTTGCAAGCAGCTCTCAAGGAAACTCAGTTTTCACACTCTATGCTTAGTGCCCTTTGAGTACCTAGGACTGAAATGAAGCTTGGTGAGCATCCCACACAAACGAATGCTCCACATGCGGGTTTCACATGCCACCAACTCCACATTCTCAGGCAACTTCAGCGCCACAGCCGTTTTCAGATAGCCCTCAATGCAAAGGCTCTAGACGCAAATATTGATGTGAGAGCTAATTCAATCAAGGAAACACTGCATGTTGGTGAAGGGCATATTGAAGAAGGATCAGCCGAGTGGTTCTTGTGGGAGAACAACTCCATTTGGCTCACTAAGTTCACACACCATCAGGCTTCCAAGCAGCTCTCAAGGAAACTCAGTTTTCACACTCTATGCTTAGTGCCCTTTGAGTACCTAGGACTGAAATGAAGCTTGGTGAGCATCCCACACAAACGAATGCTCCACATGCGGGTTTCACATGCCACCAACTCCACATTCTCAGGCAACTTCAGCGCCACAGCCGTTTTCAGATAGCCCTCAATGCAAAGGCTCTAGACGCAAATATTGGTGTGAGAGCTAATTCAATCAAGGAAACACTGCATGTTGGTGAAGGGCATATTGAAGAAGGATCAGCCGAGTGGTTCTTGTGGGAGAACAACTCCATTTGGCTCACTAACTTCACACACCATCAGGCTTCCAAGCAGCTCTCAAGGAAACTCCGTTTTCACACTCTATGCTTAGTGCCCTTTGAGTGCATTATCTAGGAATGAACCTGGTAGAGCATCCTACACAAACGAATGCTCCACATGCGGGTTTCACATGCCACCAACTCTACATTCTCAGGCAACTTCAGCGCCACAGCCGTTTTCAGATAGCCCTCAATGCAAAGGCTCTAGACGCAAATATTGGTGTGAGAGCTAATTCAATCAAGGAAACACTGCATGTTGGTGAAGGGCATATTGAAGAAGGATCAGCCGAGTGGTTCTTGTGGGAGAACAACTCCATTTGGCTCACTAACTTCACACACCATCAGGCTTCCAAGCAGCTCTCAAGGAAACTCAGTTTTCACACTCTATGCTTAGTGCCCTTTGAGTACCTAGGACTGAAATGAAGCTTGGTGAGCATCCCACACAAACGAATGCTCCACAGGCGGGTTTCACATGCCACCAACTCCACATTGACAGGCAACTTCAGCACCACAGCCGTTTTCAGATAGCCCTCAATGCAAAGGCTCTAGACGCAAATATTGGTGTGAGAGCTAATTCAATCAAGGAAACACTGCATGTTGGTGAAGGGCATATTGAAGAAGGATCAGCCGAGTGGTTCTTGTGGGAGAACAACTCCATTTGGCTCACTAACTTCACACACCATCAGGCTTGCAAGCAGCTCTCAAGGAAACTCAGTTTTCACACTCTATGCTTAGTGCCCTTTGAGTGCATTATCTAGGAATGAACCTGGTAGAGCATCCCACACAAACGAATGCTCCACATGCGGGTTTCACATGCCACCAACTCCACATTGACAGGCAACTTCAGCGCCACAGCCGTTTTCAGATAGCCCTCAATGCAAAGGCTCTAGATGCAAATATTGGTGTGAGAGCTAATTCAATCAAGGAAACACTGCATGTTGGTGAAGGGCATATTGAAGAAGGATCAGCCGAGTGGTTCTTGTGGGAGAACAACTCCATTTGGCTCACTAACTTCACACACCATCAGGCTTCCAAGCAGCTCTCAGGGAAACTCAGTTTTCACACTCTATGCTTAGTGCCCTTTGAGTGCATTATCTAGGAATGAACCTGGTAGAGCATCCCACACAAACGAATGCTCCACATGCGGGTTTCACATGCCACCAACTCCACATTCACAGGCAACTTCAGCGCCACAGCCGTTTTCAGATAGCCCTCAATGCAAAGGCTCTAGACGCAAATATTGGTGTGAGAGCTAATTCAATCAAGGAAACACTGCATGTTGGTGAAGGGCATATTGAAGAAGGATCAGCCGAGTGGTTCTTGTGGGAGAACAACTCCATTTGGCTCACTAACTTCACACACCATCAGGCTTCCAAGCAGCTGTCAAGGAAACTCAGTTTTCACACTCTATGCTTAGTGCCCTTTGAGTGCATTATCTAGGAATGAACCTGGTAGAGCATCCCACACAAACAATTGCTCCACATGCGGGTTTCACATGCCACCAACTCCACATTCACAGGCAACTTCAGCGCCACAGCCGTTTTCAGATAGCCCTCAATGCAAAGGCTCTAGACGCAAATATTGGTGTGAGAGCTAATTCAATCAAGGAAACACTGCATGTCGGTGAAGGGCATATTGAAGAAGGATCAGCCGAGTGGTTCTTGTGGGAGAACAACTCCATTTGACTCACTAACTTCACACACCATCAGGCTTCCAAGCAGCTCTCAAGGAAACTCAGTTTTCACACTCTATGCTTAGTGCCCTTTGAGTGCATTATCTAGGAATGAACCTGGTAGAGCATCCCACACAAACGAATGCTCCACATGCGGGTTTCACATGCCACCAACTCCACATTCACAGGCAACTTCAGCGCCACAGCCGTTTTCAGATAGCCCTCAATGCAAAGGCTCTAGACGCAAATATTGGTGTGAGAGCTAATTCAATCAAGGAAACACTGCATGTTGGTGAAGGGCATATTGAAGAAGGATCAGCCGAGTGGTTCTTGTGGGAGAACAACTCCATTTGGCTCACTAACTTCACACACCATCAGGCTTCCAAGCAGCTCTCAAGGAAACTCAGGTTTCACACTCTATGCTTAGTGCCCTTTGAGTACCTAGGACTGAAATGAAGCTTTGTAAGCATCACACACAAACGAATGCTCCACATGCGGGTTTCACATGCCACCAACTCCACATTCTCAAGCAACTTCAGCGCCACAGCTGTTTTCAGATAGCCCTCAATGGAAAGGCTCTAGACGCAAATATTAGTGTGAGAGCTAATTCAATCAAGGAAACACTGCATGTTAGTGAAGGGCATATTGAAGAAGGATCAGCCGAGTGGTTCTTGTGGGAGAACAACTCCATTTGGCTCACTAACTTCACACACCATCAGGCTTCCAAGCAGCTCTCAAGGAAACTCAGTTTTCACACTCTATGCTTAGTGCCCTTTGAGTGCATTATCTAGGAATGAACCTGGTAGAGCATCCCACACAAACGAATGCTCCACATGCGGGTTTCACATGCCACCAACTCCACATTCACAGGCAACTTCAGCGCCACAGCCGTTTTCAGATAGCCCTCAATGCAAAGGCTCTAGACGCAAATATTGGTGTGAGAGCTAATTCAATCAAGGTAACACTACATGTTGGTGAAGGGCATATTGAAGAAGGATCAGCCGAGTGGTTCTTGTGGGAGAACAACTCCATTTGGCTCACTAACTTCACACACCATCAGGCTTCCAAGCAGCTCTCAAGGAAACTCAGTTTTCACACTCTATGCTTAGTGCCCTTTGAGTGCCTAAGACTGCAATGAAGCTTGGTGAGCATCCCACACAAACGAATGCTCCACATGCGGGTTTCACATGCCACCAACTCCACATTCACAGGCAACTTCAGCGCCACAGCCGTTTTCAGATAGCCCTCAATGCAAAGGCTCTAGACGCAAATATTGGTGTGAGAGCTAATTCAATCAAGGAAGCACTGCATGTTGTTGAAGGGCATATTGAAGAAGGATCAGCCGAGTGGTTCTTGTGGGAGAACAACTCCATTTGGCTCACTAACTTCACACACCATCAGGCTTCCAAGCAGCTCTCAAGGAAACTCCGTTTTCACACTCTATGCTTAGTGCCCTTTGAGTGCATTATCTAGGAATGAACCTGGTAGAGCATCCCACACAAACGAATGCTCCACATGCGGGTTTCACATGCCACCAACTCCACATTCACAGGCAACTTCAGCGCCACAGCCGTTTTCAGATAGCCCTCAATGCAAAGGCTCTAGACGCAAATATTGGTGTGAGAGCTAATTCAATCAAGGAAACACTGCATGTTGGTGAAGGGTATATTGAAGAAGGATCAGCCGAGTGGTTCTTGTGGGAGAACAACTCCATTTGAATCACTAACTTCACACACCATCAGGCTTCCAAGCAGCTCTCAAGGAAACTCAGTTTTCACACTCTATGCTTAGTGCCCTTTGAGTACCGAGGATTGAAATGAAGCTTGGTGAGCATCCCACACAACCGAATGCTCCACATGCGGGTTTCACATGCCACCAACTCCACATTCTCAGGCAACTTCAGCGCCACAGCCGTTTTCAGATAGCCCTCAATGCAAAGGCTCTAGACGCAAATATTGGTGTGAGAGCTAATTCAATCAAGGAAACACTGCATGTTGGTGAAGGGCATATTGAAGAAGGATGAGCCGAGTGGTTCTTGTGGGAGAACAACTCCATTTGGCTCACTAACTTCACACACCATCAGGCTTCCAAGCAGCTCTCAAGGAAACTCAGTTTTCACACTCTATGCTTAGTGCCCTTTGAGTGCATTATCTAGGAATGAACCTGGTAGAGCATCCCACACAAAGGAATGCTCCACATGCGGGTTTCACATGCCACCAACTCCACATTCACAGGCAACTTCAGCGCCACAGCTGTTTTCAGATAGCCCTCAATGCAAAGGCTCTAGATGCAAATATTGGTGTGAGAGCTAATTCAATCAAGGAAACACTACATGTTGGTGAAGGGCATATTGAAGAAGGATCAGCCGAGTGGTTCTTGTGGGAGACCAACTCCATTTTACACACACCATCAGGCTTCCAAGCAGCTCTCAAGGAAACTCAGATTTCACACTCTATGCTTAGTGCCCTTTGAGTGCATTACCTAGGAATGAACCTGGTAGAGCATCCCACACAAACGAATGCTCCACATGCGGGTTTCACATGCCACCAACTCCACATTGACAGGCAACTTCAGCGCCACAGCCGTTTTCAGATAGCCCTCAATGCAAAGGCTCTAGACGCAAATATTGGTGTGAGAGCTAATTCAATCAAGGAAACACTGCATGTTGGTGAAGGGCATATTGAAGAAGGATCAGCCGAGTGGTTCTTGTGGGAGAACAACTCCATTTGGCTCACTAACTTCACACACCATCAGGCTTCCAAGCAGCTCTCAAGGAAACTCAGTTTTCACACTCTATGCTTAGTGCCCTTTGAGTGCATTATCTAGGAATGAACCTGGTAGAGCATCCCACACAAACGAATGCTCCACATGCGGGTTTCACATGCCACCAACTCCACATTCACAGGCAACTTCAGCGCCACAGCCGTTTTCAGATAGCCCTCAATGCAAAGGCTCTAGACGCAAATATTGGTGTGAGAGCTAATTCAATCAAGGAAACACTGCATGTCGGTGAAGGGCATATTGAAGAAGGATCAGCCGAGTGGTTCTTGTGGGAGAACAACTCCATTTGACTCACTAACTTCACACACCATCAGGCTTCCAAGCAGCTCTCAAGGAAACTCAGTTTTCACACTCTATGCTTAGTGCCCTTTGAGTGCATTATCTAGGAATGAACCTGGTAGAGCATCCCACACAAACGAATGCTCCACATGCGGGTTTCACATGCCACCAACTCCACATTCACAGGCAACTTCAGCGCCACAGCCGTTTTCAGATAGCCCTCAATGCAAAGGCTCTAGACGCAAATATTGGTGTGAGAGCTAATTCAATCAAGGAAACACTGCATGTTGGTGAAGGGCATATTGAAGAAGGATCAGCCGAGTGGTTCTTGTGGGAGAACAACTCCATTTGGCTCACTAACGTCACACACCATCAGGCTTCCAAGCAGCTCTCAAGGAAACTCAGTTTTCACACTCTATGCTTAGTGCCCTTTGAGTACCTAGGACTGAAATGAAGCTTTGTAAGCATCACACACAAACGAATGCTCCACATGCGGGTTTCACATGCCACCAACTCCACATTCTCAAGCAACTTCAGCGCCACAGCCGTTTTCAGATAGCCCTCAATGCAAAGGCTCTAGACGCAAATATTAGTGTGAGAGCTAATTCAATCAAGGAAACACTGCATGTTAGTGAAGGGCATATTGAAGAAGGATCAGCCGAGTGGTTCTTGTGGGAGAACAACTCCATTTGGCTCACTAACTTCACACACCATCAGGCTTCCAAGCAGCTCTCAAGGAAACTCAGTTTTCACACTCTATGCTTAGTGCCCTTTGAGTGCATTATCTAGGAATGAACCTGGTAGAGCATCCCACACAAACGAATGCTCCACATGCGGGTTTCACATGCCACCAACTCCACATTCACAGGCAACTTCAGCGCCACAGCCGTTTTCAGATAGCCCTCAATGCAAAGGCTCTAGACGCAAATATTGGTGTGAGAGCTAATTCAATCAAGGTAACACTACATGTTGGTGAAGGGCATATTGAAGAAGGATCAGCCGAGTGGTTCTTGTGGGAGAACAACTCCATTTGGCTCACTAACTTCACACACCATCAGGCTTCCAAGCAGCTCTCAAGGAAACTCAGTTTTCACACTCTATGCTTAGTGCCCTTTGAGTGCCTAAGACTGCAATGAAGCTTGGTGAGCATCCCACACAAACGAATGCTCCACATGCGGGTTTCACATGCCACCAACTCCACATTCACAGGCAACTTCAGCGCCACAGCCGTTTTCAGATAGCCCTCAATGCAAAGGCTCTAGACGCAAATATTGGTGTGAGAGCTAATTCAATCAAGGAAGCACTGCATGTTGTTGAAGGGCATATTGAAGAAGGATCAGCCGAGTGGTTCTTGTGGGAGAACAACTCCATTTGGCTCACTAACTTCACACACCATCAGGCTTCCAAGCAGCTCTCAAGGAAACTCAGTTTTCACACTCTATGCTTAGTGCCCTTTGAGTACCTAGGACTGAAATGAAGCTTGGTGAGCATCCCACACAAACGAATGCTCCACATGCGGGTTTCACATGCCACCAACTCCACATTGACAGGCAACTTCAGCGCCACAGCCGTTTTCAGATAGCCCTCAATACAAAGGCTCTAGACACAAATATTGGTGTGAGAGCTAATTCAATCAAGGAAACACTGCATGTTGGTGAAGGGCATATTGAAGAAGGATCAGCCGAGTGGTTCTTGTGGGAGAACAACTCCATTTGGCTCACTAACTTCACACACCATCAGGCTTCCAAGCAGCTCTCAAGGAAACTCCGTTTTCACACTCTATGCTTAGTGCCCTTTGAGTGCATTACCTAGGAATGAACCTGGTAGAGCATCCCACACAAACGAATGCTCCACATGCGGGTTTCACATGCCACCAACTCCACATTGACAGGCAACTTCAGCGCCACAGCCGTTTTCAGATAGCCCTCAATGCAAAGGCTCTAGACGCAAATATTGGTGTGAGAGCTAATTCAATGAAGGAAGCACTGCATGTTGGTGAAGGGCATATTGAAGAAGGATCAGCCGAGTGGTTCTTGTGGGAGAACAACTCCATTTGGCTCACTAACTTCACACACCATCAGGCTTCCAAGCAGCTCTCAAGGAAACTCAGTTTTCACACTCTATGCTTAGTGCCCTGTGAGTACCTAGGACTGAAATGAAGCTTGGTGAGCATCCCACACAAACGAATGCTCCACATGCGGGTTTCACATGCCACCAACTCCACATTGACAGGCAACTTCAGCGCCACAGCCGTTTTTAGATAGCCCTCAATACAAAGGCTCTAGACACAAATATTGGTGTGAGAGCTAATTCAATCAAGGAAACACTGCATGTTGGTGAAGGGCATATTGAAGAAGGATCAGCCGAGTGGTTCTTGTGGGAGAACAACTCCATTTGGCTCACTAACTTCACACACCATCAGGCTTCCAAGCAGCTCTCAAGGAATCTCAGTTTTCACACTCTATGCTTAGTGCCCTTTGAGTGCAATATCTATGAATGAACCTGGTAGAGCATCCCACACAAACGAATGCTCCACATGCGGGTTTCACATGCCACCAACTCCACATTGACAGGCAACTTCAGCGCCACAGCCGTTTTCAGATAGCCCTCAATGCAAAGGCTCTAGACGCAAATATTGGTGTGAGAGCTAATTCAATGAAGGAAGCACTGCATGTTGGTGAAGGGCATATTGAAGAAGGATCAGCCGAGTGGTTCTTGTGGGAGAACAACTCCATTTGGCTCACTAACTTCACACACCATCAGGCTTCCAAGCAGCTCTCAAGGAAACTCAGTTTTCACACTCTATGCTTAGTGCCCTTTGAGTGCATTATCTAGGAATGAACCTGGTAGAGCATCCCACACAAACGAATGCTCCACATGCGGGTTTCACATGCCACCAACTCCACATTCACAGGCAACTTCAGCGCCACAGCCGTTTTCAGATAGCCCTCAATGCAAAGGCTCTAGACGCAAATATTGGTGTGAGAGCTAATTCAATCAAGGTAACACTACATGTTGGTGAAGGGCATATTGAAGAAGGATCAGCCGAGTGGTTCTTGTGGGAGAACAACTCCATTTGGCTCACTAACTTCACACACCATCAGGCTTCCAAGCAGCTCTCAAGGAAACTCAGTTTTCACACTCTATGCTTAGTGCCCTTTGAGTGCCTAAGACTGCAATGAAGCTTGGTGAGCATCCCACACAAACGAATGCTCCACATGCGGGTTTCACATGCCACCAACTCCACATTCACAGGCAACTTCAGCGCCACAGCCGTTTTCAGATAGCCCTCAATGCAAAGGCTCTAGACGCAAATATTGGTGTGAGAGCTAATTCAATCAAGGAAGCACTGCATGTTGTTGAAGGGCATATTGAAGAAGGATCAGCCGAGTGGTTCTTGTGGGAGAACAACTCCATTTGGCTCACTAACTTCACACACCATCAGGCTTCCAAGCAGCTCTCAAGGAAACTCAGTTTTCACACTCTATGCTTAGTGCCCTGTGAGTACCTAGGACTGAAATGAAGCTTGGTGAGCATCCCACACAAACGAATGCTCCACATGCGGGTTTCACATGCCACCAACTCCACATTGACAGGCAACTTCAGCGCCACAGCCGTTTTTAGATAGCCCTCAATACAAAGGCTCTAGACACAAATATTGGTGTGAGAGCTAATTCAATCAAGGAAACACTGCATGTTGGTGAAGGGCATATTGAAGAAGGATCAGCCGAGTGGTTCTTGTGGGAGAACAACTCCATTTGGCTCACTAACTTCACACACCATCAGGCTTCCAAGCAGCTCTCAAGGAAACTCCGTTTTCACACTCTATGCTTAGTGCCCTTTGAGTGCATTACCTAGGAATGAACCTGGTAGAGCATCCCACACAAACGAATGCTCCACATGCGGGTTTCACATGCCACCAACTCCACATTGACAGGCAACTTCAGCGCCACAGCCGTTTTCAGATAGCCCTCAATGCAAAGGCTCTAGACGCAAATATTGGTGTGAGAGCTAATTCAATGAAGGAAGCACTGCATGTTGGTGAAGGGCATATTGAAGAAGGATCAGCCGAGTGGTTCTTGTGGGAGAACAACTCCATTTGGCTCACTAACTTCACACACCATCAGGCTTCCAAGCAGCTCTCAAGGAAACTCAGTTTTCACACTCTATGCTTAGTGCCCTGTGAGTACCTAGGACTGAAATGAAGCTTGGTGAGCATCCCACACAAACGAATGCTCCACATGCGGGTTTCACATGCCACCAACTCCACATTGACAGGCAACTTCAGCGCCACAGCCGTTTTTAGATAGCCCTCAATACAAAGGCTCTAGACACAAATATTGGTGTGAGAGCTAATTCAATCAAGGAAACACTGCATGTTGGTGAAGGGCATATTGAAGAAGGATCAGCCGAGTGGTTCTTGTGGGAGAACAACTCCATTTGGCTCACTAACTTCACACACCATCAGGCTTCCAAGCAGCTCTCAAGGAAACTCCGTTTTCACACTCTATGCTTAGTGCCCTTTGAGTGCATTACCTAGGAATGAACCTGGTAGAGCATCCCACACAAACGAATGCTCCACATGCGGGTTTCACATGCCACCAACTCCACATTGACAGGCAACTTCAGCGCCACAGCCGTTTTCAGATAGCCCTCAATGCAAAGGCTCTAGACGCAAATATTGGTGTGAGAGCTAATTCAATGAAGGAAACACTGCATGTTGGTGAAGGGCATATTGAAGAAGGATCAGCCGAGTGGTTCTTGTGGGAGAACAACTCCATTTGGCTCACTAACTTCACACACCATCAGGCTTCCAAGCAGCTCTCAAGGAAACTCAGTTTTCACACTCTATGCTTAGTGCCCTTTGAGTGCCTAAGCCTGAAATGAAGCTTGGTGAGCATCCCACACAAACGAATGCTCCACATGCGGGTTTCACATGCCACCAACTCCACATTCTCAGGCAACTTCAGCGCCACAGCCGTTTTCAGATAGCCCTCAATGCAAAGGCTCTAGACGCAAATATTGGTGTGAGAGCTAATTCAATCAAGGAAACACTGCATGTTGGTGAAGGGCATATTGAAGAAGGATCAGCCGAGTGGTTCTTGTGGGAGAACAACTCCATTTGGCTCACTAACTTCACACACCATCAGGCTTCCAAGCAGCTCTCAAGGAAACTCAGTTTTCACACTCTATGCTTAGTGCCCTTTGAGTACCTAGGACTGAAATGAAGCTTTGTAAGCATCACACACAAACGAATGCTCCACATGCGGGTTTCACATGCCACCAACTCCACATTCACAGGCAACTTCAGCGCCACAGCCGTTTTCAGATAGCCCTCAATGCAAAGGCTCTAGACGCAAATATTAGTGTGAGAGCTAATTCAATCAAGGAAACACTGCATGTTAGTGAAGGGCATATTGAAGAAGGATCAGCCGAGTGGTTCTTGTGGGAGAACAACTCCATTTGGCTCACTAACTTCACACACCATCAGGCTTCCAAGCAGCTCTCAAGGAAACTCAGTTTTCACACTCTATGCTTAGTGCCCTTTGAGTGCATTATCTAGGAATGAACCTGGTAGAGCATCCCACACAAACGAATGCTCCACATGCGGGTTTCACATGCCACCAACTCCACATTCACAGGCAACTTCAGCGCCACAGCCGTTTTCAGATAGCCCTCAATGCAAAGGCTCTAGAGGCAAATATTGGTGTGAGAGCTAATTCAATCAAGGTAACACTACATGTTGGTGAAGGGCATATTGAAGAAGGATCAGCCGAGTGGTTCTTGTGGGAGAACAACTCCATTTGGCTCACTAACTTCACACACCATCAGGCTTCCAAGCAGCTCTCAAGGAAACTCAGTTTTCACACTCTATGCTTAGTGCCCTTTGAGTGCATTATCTAGGAATGAACCTGGTAGAGCATCCCACACAAAGGAATGCTCCACATGCGGGTTTCACATGCCACCAACTCCACATTCACAGGCAACTTCAGCGCCACAGCTGTTTTCAGATAGCCCTCAATGCAAAGGCTCTAGATGCAAATATTGGTGTGAGAGCTAATTCAATCAAGGAAACACTACATGTTGGTGAAGGGCATATTGAAGAAGGATCAGCCGAGTGGTTCTTGTGGGAGACCAACTCCATTTTACACACACCATCAGGCTTCCAAGCAGCTCTCAAGGAAACTCAGATTTCACACTCTATGCTTAGTGCCCTTTGAGTGCATTACCTAGGAATGAACCTGGTAGAGCATCCCACACAAACGAATGCTCCACATGCGGGTTTCACATGCCACCAACTCCACATTGACAGGCAACTTCAGCGCCACAGCCGTTTTCAGATAGCCCTCAATGCAAAGGCTCTAGACGCAAATATTGGTGTGAGAGCTAATTCAATCAAGGAAACACTGCATGTTGGTGAAGGGCATATTGAAGAAGGATCAGCCGAGTGGTTCTTGTGGGAGAACAACTCCATTTGGCTCACTAACTTCACACACCATCAGGCTTCCAAGCAGCTCTCAAGGAAACTCAGTTTTCACACTCTATGCTTAGTGCCCTTTGAGTGCATTATCTAGGAATGAACCTGGTAGAGCATCCCACACAAACGAATGCTCCACATGCGGGTTTCACATGCCACCAACTCCACATTCACAGGCAACTTCAGCGCCACAGCCGTTTTCAGATAGCCCTCAATGCAAAGGCTCTAGACGCAAATATTGGTGTGAGAGCTAATTCAATCAAGGAAACACTGCATGTCGGTGAAGGGCATATTGAAGAAGGATCAGCCGAGTGGTTCTTGTGGGAGAACAACTCCATTTGACTCACTAACTTCACACACCATCAGGCTTCCAAGCAGCTCTCAAGGAAACTCAGTTTTCACACTCTATGCTTAGTGCCCTTTGAGTGCATTATCTAGGAATGAACCTGGTAGAGCATCCCACACAAACGAATGCTCCACATGCGGGTTTCACATGCCACCAACTCCACATTCACAGGCAACTTCAGCGCCACAGCCGTTTTCAGATAGCCCTCAATGCAAAGGCTCTAGACGCAAATATTGGTGTGAGAGCTAATTCAATCAAGGAAACACTGCATGTTGGTGAAGGGCATATTGAAGAAGGATCAGCCGAGTGGTTCTTGTGGGAGAACAACTCCATTTGGCTCACTAACGTCACACACCATCAGGCTTCCAAGCAGCTCTCAAGGAAACTCAGTTTTCACACTCTATGCTTAGTGCCCTTTGAGTACCTAGGACTGAAATGAAGCTTTGTAAGCATCACACACAAACGAATGCTCCACATGCGGGTTTCACATGCCACCAACTCCACATTCTCAAGCAACTTCAGCGCCACAGCTGTTTTCAGATAGCCCTCAATGGAAAGGCTCTAGACGCAAATATTAGTGTGAGAGCTAATTCAATCAAGGAAACACTGCATGTTAGTGAAGGGCATATTGAAGAAGGATCAGCCGAGTGGTTCTTGTGGGAGAACAACTCCATTTGGCTCACTAACTTCACACACCATCAGGCTTCCAAGCAGCTCTCAAGGAAACTCAGTTTTCACACTCTATGCTTAGTGCCCTTTGAGTGCATTATCTAGGAATGAACCTGGTAGAGCATCCCACACAAACGAATGCTCCACATGCGGGTTTCACATGCCACCAACTCCACATTCACAGGCAACTTCAGCGCCACAGCCGTTTTCAGATAGCCCTCAATGCAAAGGCTCTAGACGCAAATATTGGTGTGAGAGCTAATTCAATCAAGGTAACACTACATGTTGGTGAAGGGCATATTGAAGAAGGATCAGCCGAGTGGTTCTTGTGGGAGAACAACTCCATTTGGCTCACTAACTTCACACACCATCAGGCTTCCAAGCAGCTCTCAAGGAAACTCAGTTTTCACACTCTATGCTTAGTGCCCTTTGAGTGCCTAAGACTGCAATGAAGCTTGGTGAGCATCCCACACAAACGAATGCTCCACATGCGGGTTTCACATGCCACCAACTCCACATTCACAGGCAACTTCAGCGCCACAGCCGTTTTCAGATAGCCCTCAATGCAAAGGCTCTAGACGCAAATATTGGTGTGAGAGCTAATTCAATCAAGGAAGCACTGCATGTTGTTGAAGGGCATATTGAAGAAGGATCAGCCGAGTGGTTCTTGTGGGAGAACAACTCCATTTGGCTCACTAACTTCACACACCATCAGGCTTCCAAGCAGCTCTCAAGGAAACTCAGTTTTCACACTCTATGCTTAGTGCCCTTTGAGCACCTAGGACTGAAATGAAGCTTGGTGAGCATCCCACACAAACGAATGCTCCACATGCGGGTTTCACATGCCACCAACTCCACATTGACAGGCAACTTCAGCGCCACAGCCGTTTTCAGATAGCCCTCAATACAAAGGCTCTAGACACAAATATTGGTGTGAGAGCTAATTCAATCAAGGAAACACTGCATGTTGGTGAAGGGCATATTGAAGAAGGATCAGCCGAGTGGTTCTTGTGGGAGAACAACTCCATTTGGCTCACTAACTTCACACACCATCAGGCTTCCAAGCAGCTCTCAAGGAAACTCCGTTTTCACACTCTATGCTTAGTGCCCTTTGAGTGCATTACCTAGGAATGAACCTGGTAGAGCATCCCACACAAACGAATGCTCCACATGCGGGTTTCACATGCCACCAACTCCACATTGACAGGCAACTTCAGCGCCACAGCCGTTTTCAGATAGCCCTCAATGCAAAGGCTCTAGACGCAAATATTGGTGTGAGAGCTAATTCAATGAAGGAAGCACTGCATGTTGGTGAAGGGCATATTGAAGAAGGATCAGCCGAGTGGTTCTTGTGGGAGAACAACTCCATTTGGCTCACTAACTTCACACACCATCAGGCTTCCAAGCAGCTCTCAAGGAAACTCAGTTTTCACACTCTATGCTTAGTGCCCTGTGAGTACCTAGGACTGAAATGAAGCTTGGTGAGCATCCCACACAAACGAATGCTCCACATGCGGGTTTCACATGCCACCAACTCCACATTGACAGGCAACTTCAGCGCCACAGCCGTTTTTAGATAGCCCTCAATACAAAGGCTCTAGACACAAATATTGGTGTGAGAGCTAATTCAATCAAGGAAACACTGCATGTTGGTGAAGGGCATATTGAAGAAGGATCAGCCGAGTGGTTCTTGTGGGAGAACAACTCCATTTGGCTCACTAACTTCACACACCATCAGGCTTCCAAGCAGCTCTCAAGGAATCTCAGTTTTCACACTCTATGCTTAGTGCCCTTTGAGTGCAATATCTATGAATGAACCTGGTAGAGCATCCCACACAAACGAATGCTCCACATGCGGGTTTCACATGCCACCAACTCCACATTGACAGGCAACTTCAGCGCCACAGCCGTTTTCAGATAGCCCTCAATGCAAAGGCTCTAGACGCAAATATTGGTGTGAGAGCTAATTCAATGAAGGAAGCACTGCATGTTGGTGAAGGGCATATTGAAGAAGGATCAGCCGAGTGGTTCTTGTGGGAGAACAACTCCATTTGGCTCACTAACTTCACACACCATCAGGCTTCCAAGCAGCTCTCAAGGAAACTCAGTTTTCACACTCTATGCTTAGTGCCCTTTGAGTGCATTATCTAGGAATGAACCTGGTAGAGCATCCCACACAAACGAATGCTCCACATGCGGGTTTCACATGCCACCAACTCCACATTCACAGGCAACTTCAGCGCCACAGCCGTTTTCAGATAGCCCTCAATGCAAAGGCTCTAGACGCAAATATTGGTGTGAGAGCTAATTCAATCAAGGTAACACTACATGTTGGTGAAGGGCATATTGAAGAAGGATCAGCCGAGTGGTTCTTGTGGGAGAACAACTCCATTTGGCTCACTAACTTCACACACCATCAGGCTTCCAAGCAGCTCTCAAGGAAACTCAGTTTTCACACTCTATGCTTAGTGCCCTTTGAGTGCCTAAGACTGCAATGAAGCTTGGTGAGCATCCCACACAAACGAATGCTCCACATGCGGGTTTCACATGCCACCAACTCCACATTCACAGGCAACTTCAGCGCCACAGCCGTTTTCAGATAGCCCTCAATGCAAAGGCTCTAGACGCAAATATTGGTGTGAGAGCTAATTCAATCAAGGAAGCACTGCATGTTGTTGAAGGGCATATTGAAGAAGGATCAGCCGAGTGGTTCTTGTGGGAGAACAACTCCATTTGGCTCACTAACTTCACACACCATCAGGCTTCCAAGCAGCTCTCAAGGAAACTCAGTTTTCACACTCTATGCTTAGTGCCCTGTGAGTACCTAGGACTGAAATGAAGCTTGGTGAGCATCCCACACAAACGAATGCTCCACATGCGGGTTTCACATGCCACCAACTCCACATTGACAGGCAACTTCAGCGCCACAGCCGTTTTTAGATAGCCCTCAATACAAAGGCTCTAGACACAAATATTGGTGTGAGAGCTAATTCAATCAAGGAAACACTGCATGTTGGTGAAGGGCATATTGAAGAAGGATCAGCCGAGTGGTTCTTGTGGGAGAACAACTCCATTTGGCTCACTAACTTCACACACCATCAGGCTTCCAAGCAGCTCTCAAGGAAACTCCGTTTTCACACTCTATGCTTAGTGCCCTTTGAGTGCATTACCTAGGAATGAACCTGGTAGAGCATCCCACACAAACGAATGCTCCACATGCGGGTTTCACATGCCACCAACTCCACATTGACAGGCAACTTCAGCGCCACAGCCGTTTTCAGATAGCCCTCAATGCAAAGGCTCTAGACGCAAATATTGGTGTGAGAGCTAATTCAATGAAGGAAGCACTGCATGTTGGTGAAGGGCATATTGAAGAAGGATCAGCCGAGTGGTTCTTGTGGGAGAACAACTCCATTTGGCTCACTAACTTCACACACCATCAGGCTTCCAAGCAGCTCTCAAGGAAACTCAGTTTTCACACTCTATGCTTAGTGCCCTGTGAGTACCTAGGACTGAAATGAAGCTTGGTGAGCATCCCACACAAACGAATGCTCCACATGCGGGTTTCACATGCCACCAACTCCACATTGACAGGCAACTTCAGCGCCACAGCCGTTTTTAGATAGCCCTCAATACAAAGGCTCTAGACACAAATATTGGTGTGAGAGCTAATTCAATCAAGGAAACACTGCATGTTGGTGAAGGGCATATTGAAGAAGGATCAGCCGAGTGGTTCTTGTGGGAGAACAACTCCATTTGGCTCACTAACTTCACACACCATCAGGCTTCCAAGCAGCTCTCAAGGAAACTCCGTTTTCACACTCTATGCTTAGTGCCCTTTGAGTGCATTACCTAGGAATGAACCTGGTAGAGCATCCCACACAAACGAATGCTCCACATGCGGGTTTCACATGCCACCAACTCCACATTGACAGGCAACTTCAGCGCCACAGCCGTTTTCAGATAGCCCTCAATGCAAAGGCTCTAGACGCAAATATTGGTGTGAGAGCTAATTCAATGAAGGAAGCACTGCATGTTGGTGAAGGGCATATTGAAGAAGGATCAGCCGAGTGGTTCTTGTGGGAGAACAACTCCATTTGGCTCACTAACTTCACACACCATCAGGCTTCCAAGCAGCTCTCAAGGAAACTCAGTTTTCACACTCTATGCTTAGTGCCCTTTGAGTGCCTAAGCCTGAAATGAAGCTTGGTGAGCATCCCACACAAACGAATGCTCCACATGCGGGTTTCACATGCCACCAACTCCACATTCTCAGGCAACTTCAGCGCCACAGCCGTTTTCAGATAGCCCTCAATGCAAAGGCTCTAGACGCAAATATTGGTGTGAGAGCTAATTCAATCAAGGAAACACTGCATGTTGGTGAAGGGCATATTGAAGAAGGATCAGCCGAGTGGTTCTTGTGGGAGAACAACTCCATTTGGCTCACTAACTTCACACACCATCAGGCTTCCAAGCAGCTCTCAAGGAAACTCAGTTTTCACACTCTATGCTTAGTGCCCTTTGAGTACCTAGGACTGAAATGAAGCTTTGTAAGCATCACACACAAACGAATGCTCCACATGCGGGTTTCACATGCCACCAACTCCACATTCACAGGCAACTTCAGCGCCACAGCCGTTTTCAGATAGCCCTCAATGCAAAGGCTCTAGACGCAAATATTAGTGTGAGAGCTAATTCAATCAAGGAAACACTGCATGTTAGTGAAGGGCATATTGAAGAAGGATCAGCCGAGTGGTTCTTGTGGGAGAACAACTCCATTTGGCTCACTAACTTCACACACCATCAGGCTTCCAAGCAGCTCTCAAGGAAACTCAGTTTTCACACTCTATGCTTAGTGCCCTTTGAGTGCATTATCTAGGAATGAACCTGGTAGAGCATCCCACACAAACGAATGCTCCACATGCGGGTTTCACATGCCACCAACTCCACATTCACAGGCAACTTCAGCGCCACAGCCGTTTTCAGATAGCCCTCAATGCAAAGGCTCTAGAGGCAAATATTGGTGTGAGAGCTAATTCAATCAAGGTAACACTACATGTTGGTGAAGGGCATATTGAAGAAGGATCAGCCGAGTGGTTCTTGTGGGAGAACAACTCCATTTGGCTCACTAACTTCACACACCATCAGGCTTCCAAGCAGCTCTCAAGGAAACTCAGTTTTCACACTCTATGCTTAGTGCTCTTTGAGTGCCTAAGACTGAAATGAAGCTTGGTGAGCATCCCACACAAACGAATGCTCCACATGCGGGTTTCACATGCCACCAACTCCACATTCACAGGCAACTTCAGCGCCACAGCCGTTTTCAGATAGCCCTCAATGCAAAGGCTCTAGACGCAAATATTGGTGTGAGAGTTAATTCAATCAAGGAAGCACTGCATGTTGTTGAAGGGCATATTGAAGAAGGATCAGCCGAGTGGTTCTTGTGGGAGAACAACTCCATTTGGCTCACTAACTTCACACACCATCAGGCTTCCAAGCAGCTCTCAAGGAAACTCAGTTTTCACACTCTATGCTTAGTGCCCTTTGAGTGCCTAAGACTGAAATGAAGCTTGGTGAGCATCCCACACAAACGAATGCTCCACATGCGGGTTTCACATGCCACCAACTCCACATTGACAGGCAACTTCAGCACCACAGCCGTTTTCAGATAGCCCTCAATGCAAAGGCTCTAGACGCAAATATTAGTGTGAGAGCTAATTCAATCAAGGAAACACTGCATGTTGTTGAAGGGCATATTGAAGAAGGATCAGCCGAGTGGTTCTTGTGGGAGAACAACTCCATTTGGCTCACTAACTTCACACACCATCAGGCTTCCAAGCAGCTCTCAATGAAACTCAGCTTTCACACTCTATGCTTAGTGCCCTTTGAGTACCTAGGACTGAAATGAAGCTTGGTGAGCATCCCACACAAACGAATGCTCCACATGCGGGTTTCACATGCCACCAACTCCACATTCACAGGCAACTTCAGCGCCACAGCCGTTTTCAGATAGCCCTCAATGCAAAGGCTCTAGATGCAAATATTGGTGTGAGAGCTAATTCAATCAAGGAAACACTGCATGTTGGTGAAGGGCATATTGAAGAAGGATCAGCCGAGTGGTTCTTGTGGGAGAACAACTCCATTTGGCTCACTAACTTCACACACCATCAGGCTTCCAAGCAGCTCTCAAGGAAACTCAGTTTTCACACTCTATGCTTAGTGCCCTTTGAGTGCATTATCTAGGAATGAACCTGGTAGAGCATCCCACACAAAACGAATGCTCCACATGCGGGTTTCACATGCCACCAACTCCACATTCTCAGGCAACTTCAGCGCCACAGCCGTTTTTAGATAGCCCTCAATACAAAGGCTCTAGACACAAATATTGGTGTGAGAGCTAATTCAATCAAGGAAACACTGCATGTTGGTGAAGGGCATATTGAAGAAGGATCAGCCGAGTGGTTCTTGTGGGAGAACAACTCCATTTGGCTCACTAACTTCACACACCATCAGGCTTCCAAGCAGCTCTCAAGGAAACTCCATTTTCACACTCTATGCTTAGTGCCCTTTGAGTGCATTATCTAGGAATGAACCTGGTAGAGCATCCCACACAAACAAATGCTCCACATGCGGGTTTCACATGCCACCAACTCCACATTCACAGGCAACTTCAGCGCCACAGCCGTTTTCAGATAGCCCTCAATGCAAAGGCTCTAGACGCAAATATTGGTGTGAGAGCTAATTCAATCAAGGAAACACTGCATGTTGGTGAAGGGTATATTGAAGAAGGATCAGCCGAGTGGTTCTTGTGGGAGAACAACTCCATTTGAATCACTAACTTCACACACCATCAGGCTTCCAAGCAGCTCTCAAGGAAACTCAGTTTTCACACTCTATGCTTAGTGCCCTTTGAGTGCCTAGGACTGAAATGAAGCTTGGTGAGCATCCCACACAAACGAATGCTCCACATGCGGGTTTCACATGCCACCAACTCCACATTGACAGGCAACTTCAGCGCCACAGCCGTTTTCAGATAGCCCTCAATGCAAAGGCTCTAGACGCAAATATTGGTGTGAGAGCTAATTCAATCAAGGAAACACTGCATGTTGGTGAAGGGCATATTGAAGAAGGATGAGCCGAGTGGTTCTTGTGGGAGAACAACTCCATTTGGCTCACTAACTTCACACACCATCAGGCTTGCAAGCAGCTCTCAAGGAAACTCAGTTTTCACACTCTATGCTTAGTGCCCTTTGAGTGCATTATCTAGGAATGAACCTGGTAGAGCATCCCACACAAACGAATGCTCCACATGCGGGTTTCACATGCCACCAACTCCACATTCACAGGCAACTTCAGCGCCACAGCCGTTTTCAGATAGCCCTCAATGCAAAGGCTCTAGACGCAAATATTGGTGTGAGAGCTAATTCAATCAAGGTAACACTACATGTTGGTGAAGGGCATATTGAAGAAGGATCAGCCGAGTGGTTCTTGTGGGAGAACAACTCCATTTGGCTCACTAACTTCACACACCATCAGGCTTCCAAGCAGCTCTCAAGGAAACTCAGTTTTCACACTCTATGCTTAGTGCCCTTTGAGTGCATTATCTAGGAATGAACCTGGTAGAGCATCCCACACAAACGAATGCTCCACATGCGGGTTTCACATGCCACCAACTCCACATTCTCAGGCAACTTCAGCGCCACAGCCGTTTTTAGATAGCCCTCAATACAAAGGCTCTAGACACAAATATTGGTGTGAGAGCTAATTCAATCAAGGAAACACTGCATGTTGGTGAAGGGCATATTGAAGAAGGATCAGCCGAGTGGTTCTTGTGGGAGAACAACTCCATTTGGCTCACTAACTTCACACACCATCAGGCTTCCAAGCAGCTCTCAAGGAAACTCCGTTTTCACACTCTATGCTTAGTGCCCTTTGAGTGCATTATCTAGGAATGAACCTGGTAGAGCATCCCACACAAACGAATGCTCCACATGCGGGTTTCACATGCCACCAACTCCACATTCACAGGCAACTTCAGCGCCACAGCCGTTTTCAGATAGCCCTCAATGCAAAGGCTCTAGACGCAAATATTGGTGTGAGAGCTAATTCAATCAAGGAAACACTGCATGTTGGTGAAGGGTATATTGAAGAAGGATCAGCCGAGTGGTTCTTGTGGGAGAACAACTCCATTTGAATCACTAACTTCACACACCATCAGGCTTCCAAGCAGCTCTCAAGGAAACTCAGTTTTCACACTCTATGCTTAGTGCCCTTTGAGTACCGAGGATTGAAATGAAGCTTGGTGAGCATCCCACACAACCGAATGCTCCACATGCGGGTTTCACATGCCACCAACTCCACATTGACAGGCAACTTCAGCGCCACAGCCGTTTTCAGATAGCCCTCAATGCAAAGGCTCTAGACGCAAATATTGGTGTGAGAGCTAATTCAATCAAGGAAACACTGCATGTTGGTGAAGGGCATATTGAAGAAGGATCAGCCGAGTGGTTCTTGTGGGAGAACAACTCCATTTGGCTCACTAACTTCACACACCATCAGGCTTCCAAGCAGCTCTCAAGGAAACTCAGTTTTCACACTCTATGCTTAGTGCCCTTTGAGTGCATTATCTAGGAATGAACCTGGTAGAGCATCCCACACAAACGAATGCTCCACATGCGGGTTTCACATGCCACCAACTCCACATTCACAGGCAACTTCAGCGCCACAGCCATTTTCAGATAGCCCTCAATGCAAAGGCTCTAGATGCAAATATTGGTGTGAGAGCTAATTCAATCAAGGAAACACTACATGTTGGTGAAGGGCATATTGAAGAAGGATCAGCCGAGTGGTTCTTGTGGGAGACCAACTCCATTTTTCACACACCATCAGGCTTCCAAGCAGCTCTCAAGGAAACTCAGTTTTCACACTCTATGCTTAGTGCCCTTTGAGTGCATTACCTAGGAATGAACCTGGTAGAGCATCCCACACAAACGAATGCTCCACATGCGGGTTTCACATGCCACCAACTCCACATTCACAGGCAACTTCAGCGCCACAGCCGTTTTCAGATAGCCCTCAATGCAAAGGCTCTAGACGCAAATATTGGTGTGAGAGCTAATTCAATGAAGGAAGCACTGCATGTTGTTGAATGGGCATATTGAAGAAGGATCAGCCGAGTGGTTCTTGTGGGAGAACAACTCCATTTGGCTCACTAACTTCACACACCATCAGGCTTCCAAGCAGCTCTCAAGGAAACTCAGTTTTCACACTCTATGCTTAGTGCCCTTTGAGTACCGAGGACTGAAATGAAGCTTGGTGAGCATCCCACACAAACGAATGCTCCACATGCGGGTTTCACATGCCACCAACTCCACATTCACAGGCAATTTCAGCGCCACAGCCGTTTACAGATAGCCCTCAATGCAAAGGCTCTAGACGCAAATATTAGTGTGAGAGCTAATTCAATCAAGGAAACACTGCATGTTGGTGAAGGGCATATTGAAGAAGGATCAGCCGAGTGGTTCTTGTGGGAGAACAACTCCATTTGGCTCACTAACTTCACACACCATCAGGCTTCCAAGCAGCTCTCAAGGAAACTCAGCTTTCACACTCTATGCTTAGTGCCCTTTGAGTACCTAGGACTGAAATGAACCTTGGTGAGCATCCCACACAAACGAATGCTCCATATGCGGGTTTCACATGCCACCAACTCCACATTCACAGGCAACTTCAGCGCCACAGCCGTTTTCAGATAGCCCTCAATGCAAAGGCTCTAGACGCAAATATTGGTGTGAGAGCTAATTCAATCAAGGAAACACTGCATGTTGCTGAAGGGCATATTGAAGAAGGATCAGCCGAGTGGTTCTTGTGGGAGAACAACTCCATTTGGCTCACTAACTTCACACACCATCAGGCTTCCAAGCAGCTCTCAAGGAAACTCAGTTTTCACACTCTATGCTTAGTGCCCTTTGAGTGCCTAGGCCTGAAATGAAGCATGGTGAGCATCCCACACAAACGAATGCTCCACATGCGGGTTTCACATGCCACCAACTCCACATTCACAGGCAACTTCAGCGCCACAGCCGTTTTCAGATAGCCCTCAATGCAAAGGCTCTAGACTCAAATATTGGTGTGAGAGCTAATTCAATCAAGGAAACACTGCATGTTGGTGAAGGGCATATTGAAGAAGGATCAGCCGAGTGGTTCTTGTGGGAGAACAACTCCATTTGGCTCACTAACTTCACACACCATCAGGCTTCCAAGCAGCTCTCAAGGAAACTCAGTTTTCACACTCTATGCTTAGTGCCCTTTGAGTGCATTATCTAGGAATGAACCTTGTAGAGCATCCCACACAAACGAATGCTCCACATGCCCGTTTCACATGCCACCAACTCCACATTCTCACGCAACTTCAGCGCCACAGCCGTTTTCAGATAGCCCTCAATGCAAAGGCTCTAGACGCAAATATTGGTGTGAGAGCTAATTCAATCAAGGAAACACTGCATGTTGGTGAAGGGCATATTGAAGAAGGATCAGCCAAGTGGTTCTTGTGGGAGAACAACTCCATTTGGCTCACTAACTTCACACACCATCAGGCTTCCAAGCAGCTCTCAAGGAAACTCAGTTTTCACACTCTATGCTTAGTGCCCTTTGAGTGCATTATCTAGGAATGAACCTGGTAGAGCATCCCACACAAACGAATGCTCCACATGCGGGTTTCACATGCCACCAACTCCACATTGACAGGCAACTTCAGCGCCACAGCCGTTTTCAGATAGCCCTCAATGCAAAGGCTCTAGACGCAAATATTGGTGTGAGAGCTAATTCAATCAAGGAAACACTGCATGTTGGTGAAGGGCATATTGAAGAAGGATCAGCCGAGTGGTTCTTGTGGGAGAACAACTCCATTTGGCTCACTAACTTCACACACCATCAGGCTTCCAAGCAGCTCTCAAGGAAACTCAGTTTTCACACTCTATGCTTAGTGCCCTTTGAGTGCATTATCTAGGAATGAACCTGGTAGAGCATCCCACACAAACGAATGCTCCACATGCGGGTTTCACATACCACCAACTCCACATTCTCAGGCAACTTCAGCGCCACAGCCGTTTTCAGATAGCCCTCAATGCAAAGGCTCTAGACGCAAATATCGGTGTGAGAGCTAATTCAATCAAGGAAACACTGCATGTTGGTAAAGGGCATATTGAAGAAGGATCAGCCGAGTGGTTCTTGTGGGAGAACAACTCCATTTGGCTCACTAACTTCACACACCATCAGGCTTCCAAGCAGCTCTCAAGGAAACTCAGTTTTCACACTCTATGCTTAGTGCCCTTTGAGTGCATTATCTAGGAATGAACCTGGTAGAGCATCCCACACAAACGAATGCTCCACATGCGGGTTTCACATGCCACCAACTCCACATTCACAGGCAACTTCAGCGCCACAGCCGTTTTCAGATAGCCCTCAATGCAAAGGCTCTAGACGCAAATATTGGTGTGAGAGCTAATTCAATCAAGGAAACACTGCATGTTGGTGAAGGGTATATTGAAGAAGGATCAGCCGAGTGGTTCTTGTGGGAGAACAACTCCATTTGAATCACTAACTTCACACACCATCAGGCTTCCAAGCAGCTCTCAAGGAAACTCAGTTTTCACGCTCTATGCTTAGTGCCCTTTGAGTACCGAGGATTGAAATGAAGCTTGGTGAGCATCCCACACAACCGAATGCTCCACATGCGGGTTTCACATGCCACCAACTCCACATTGACAGGCAACTTCAGCGCCACAGCCGTTTTCAGATAGCCCTCAATGCAAAGGCTCTAGACGCAAATATTGGTGTGAGAGCTAATTCAATCAAGGAAACACTGCATGTTGGTGAAGGGCATATTGAAGAAGGATGAGCCGAGTGGTTCTTGTGGGAGAACAACTCCATTTGGCTCACTAACTTCACACACCATCAGGCTTCCAAGCAGCTCTCAAGGAAACTCAGTTTTCACACTCTATGCTTAGTGCCCTTTGAGTGCATTATCTAGGAATGAACCTGGTAGAGCATCCCACACAAACGAATGCTCCACATGCGGGTTTCACATGCCACCAACTCCACATTCACAGGCAACTTCAGCGCCACAGCCATTTTCAGATAGCCCTCAATGCAAAGGCTCTAGATGCAAATATTGGTGTGAGAGCTAATTCAATCAAGGAAACACTACATTTTGGTGAAGGGCATATTGAAGAAGGATCAGCCGAGTGGTTCTTGTGGGAGACCAACTCCATTTTTCACACACCATCAGGCTTCCAAGCAGCTCTCAAGGAAACTCAGTTTTCACACTCTATGCTTAGTGCCCTTTGAGTGCATTATCTAGGAATGAACCTGGTAGAGCATCCCACACAAACGAATGCTCCACATGCCCGTTTCACCTGCCACCAACTCCACATTCTCACGCAACTTCAGCGCCACAGCCGTTTTCAGATAGCCCTCAATGCAAAGGCTCTAGACGCAAATATTGGTGTGAGAGCTAATTCAATCAAGGAAACACTGCATGTTGGTGAAGGGCATATTGAAGAAGGATGAGCCGAGTGGTTCTTGTGGGAGAACAACTCCATTTGGCTCACTAACTTCACACACCATCAGGCTTCCAAGCAGCTCTCAAGGAAACTCCGTTTTCACACTCTATGCTTAGTGCCCTTTGAATGCATTATCTAGGAATGAACCTGGTAGAGCATCCCACACAAACGAATGCTCCACATGCGGGTTTCACATGCCACCAACTCCACATTCACAGGCAACTTCAGTGCCACAGCCGTTTTCAGATAGCCCTCAATGCAAAGGCTCTAGACGCAAATATTGGTGTGAGAGCTAATTCAATCAAGGAAACACTGCATGTTGGTGAAGGGCATATTGAAGAAGGATCAGCCGAGTGGTTCTTGTGGGAGAACAACTCCATTTGGCTCACTAACTTCACACACCATCAGGCTTCCAAGCAGCTCTCAAGGAAACTCAGTTTTCACACTCTTTGCTTAGTGCCCTTTCAGTGCCTAGGACTGAAATGAAGCTTAGGGAGCATCCCACACAAACGAATGCTCCACATGCGGGTTTCACATGCCACCAACTCCACATTGACAGGCAACTTCAGCGCCACAGCCGTTTTCAGATAGCCCTCAATGCAAAGGCTCTAGACACAAATATTGGTGTGAGAGCTAATTCAATCAAGGAAACACTGCATGTTGGTGAAGGGCATATTGAAGAAGGATCAGCCGAGTGGTTCTTGTGGGAGCACAACTCCATTTGGCTCACTAACTTCACACACCATCAGGCTTCCAAGCAGCTCTCAAGGAAACTCAGTTTTCACACTCTATGCTTAGTGCCCTTTGAGTACCTAGGACTGAAATGAAGCTTGGTGAGAATCCCACACAAACGAATGCTCCACATGCGGGTTTCACATGCCACCAACTCCACATTCACAGGCAACTTCAGCGCCACAGCCGTTTTCAGATAGCCCTCAATGCAAAGGCTCTAGACGCAAATATTGGTGTGAGAGCTAATTCAATCAAGGAAACACTGCATGTTGGTGAAGGGCATATTGAAGAAGGATCAGCCGAGTGGTTCTTGTGGGAGAACAACTCCATTTGGCTCACTAACTTCACACACCATCAGGCTTCCAAGCAGCTCTCAAGGAAACTCAGTTTTCACACTCTATGCTTAGTGCCCTTTGAGTGCATTATCTAGGAATGAACCTGGTAGAGCATCCCACACAAACGAATGCTCCACATGCGGGTTTCACATGCCACCAAATCCACATTCACAGGCAATTTCAGCGCCACAGCCGTTTTCAGATAGCCCTCAATGCAAAGGCTCTAGACGCAAATATTGGTGTCAGAGCTAATTCAATCAAGGAAACACTGCATGTTGGTAAAGGGCATATTGAAGAAGGATCAGCCGAGTGGTTCTTGTGGGAGAACAACTCCATTTGGCTCACTAACTTCACACACCATCAGGCTTCCAAGCAGCTCTTAAGGAAACTCAGTTTTCACACTCTATGCTTAGTGCCCTTTGAGTGCATTATCTAGGAATGAACCTGGTAGAGCATCCCACACAAACGAATGCTCCACATGCGGGTTTCACATGCCACCAACTCCACATTCACAGGCAACTTCAGCGCCACAGCCGTTTTCAGATAGCCCTCAATGCAAAGGCTCTAGACGCAAATATTGATGTGGGGGATAATTCAATCAAGGAAACACTGCATGTTGATGAAGGGCATATTGAAGAAGGATCAGCCGAGTGGTTCTTGAGGGAGAAAACTCCATTTGGCTCACTAACTTCACACACCATCAGGCTTCCAAGCAGCTCTCAAGGAAACTCAGTTTTCACACTCTATGCTTAGTGCCCTTTCAGTGCCTAGGACTGAAATGAAGCTTGGTGAGCATCCCACACAAACGAATGCTCCACATGCGGGTTTCACATGCCACCAACTCCACATTGACAGGCAACTTCAGCGCCACAGCCGTTTTCAGATAGCCCTCAATTCAAAGGCTCTAGACGCAAATATTGGTGTGAGAGCTAATTCAATCAAGGAAACAATGCATGTTGGTGAAGGGCATATTGAAGAAGGATCAGTCGAGTGGTTCTTGTGGGAGAACAACTCCATTTGGCTCACTAACTTCACACACCATCAGGCTTCCAAGCAGCTCTCAAGGAAACTCAGTTTTCACACTCTATGCTTAGTGCCCTTTGAGTTCTAGGACTGAAATGAAGCTTGGTGAGAATCCCACACAAACGAATGCTCCACATGCGGGTTTCACATGCCACCAACTCGACATTCACAGGCAACTTCAGCGCCACAGCCGTTTTCAGATAGCCCTCAATGCAAAGGCTCTAGACGCAAATATTGGTGTGAGAGCTAATTCAATCAAGGAAACACTGCATGTTGGTGAAGGGCATATTGAAGAAGGATGAGCCGAGTGGTTCTTGTGGGAGAACAACTCCATTTGGCTCACTAACTTCACACACCATCAGGCTTCCAAGCAGCTCTCAAGGAAACTCAGTTTTCACACTCTATGCTTAGTGACCTTTGAGTACCTAGGACTGAAATGAAGCTTGGTAAGTATCCCACACAAACCAATGCTCCACATGCGGGTTTCACATGCCACCAACTCCACATTCTCAGGCAACTTCAGCGCCACAGCCGTTTTCAGATAGCCCTCAATGCAAAGGCTCTAGACGCAAATATTGGTGTGAGAGCTAATTCAATCAAGGAAACACTGCATGTTGGTGAAGGGCATGTTGAAGAAGAATCAGCCAAGTGGTTCTTGTGGGAGAACAACTCCATTTGGCTCACTAACTTCACACACCATCAGGCTTCCAAGTAGCTCTCAAGGAAACTCAGTTTTCACACTCTATGCTTAGTGCCCTTTGAGTACCTAGGACAGAAATGAAGCTTGGTGAGCATCCCACACAAACGAATGCTCCACATGCGGGTTTCACATGCCACCAACTCCACATTCTCAGGCAACTTCAGCGCCACAGCCGTTTTCAGATAGCCCACAATGCAAAGGCTCTAGACGCAAATATTGGTGTGGGGGATAATTCAATCAAGGAAACACTGCATGTTGGTGAAGGGCATATTGAAGAAGGATCAGCCGAGTGGTTCTTGTGGGAGAACAACTCCATTTGGCTCACTAACTTCACACACCATCAGGCTTCCAAGCAGCTCTCAAGGAAACTCAGTTTTCACACTCTATGCTTAGTGCCCTTTGAGTGCATTATCTAGGAATGAACCTGGTAGAGCATGCCACACAAACGAATGCTCCACAGGCGGTTTTCACATGCCACCAACTCCACATTCTCAGGCAACTTCAGCGCCACAGCCGTTTTCAGATAGCCCTCAATGCAAAGGCTCTAGACGCAAGTATTGTTGTGGGAGCTAATTCAATCAAGGAAACACTGCATGTTGGTGAAGGGCATATTGAAGAAGGATCAGCCGAATGGTTCTTGTGGGAGAACAACTCCATTTGACTCACTAACTTCACACACCATCAGGCTTCCAAGCAGCTCTCAAGGAAACTCAGTTTTCACACTCTATGCTTAGTGCCCTTTGAGTGCATTATCTAGGAATGAACCTGGTAGAGCATCCTACACAAACGAATGCTCCAGATGCGGGTTTCACATGCCACCAACTCCACATTGACAGGCAACTTCAGCGCCACAGCCGTTTTCAGATAGCCCTCAATGCAAAGGCTCTAGACGCAAATATTGTTGTGAGAGCTAATTTAATCAAGGAAACACTGCATGTTGGTGAAGGGCATATTGAAGAAGGATCAGCCGAGTGGTTCTTGTGGGAGAACAACTCCGTTTGGCTCACTAACTTCACACACCATCAGGCTTCCAAGCAGCTCTCAAGGAAACTCAGTTTTCACACTCTATGCTTAGTGCCCTTTGAGTGCATTATCTAGGAATGAACCTGGTAGAGCATCCCACACAAACCAATGCTCCACATGCGGGTTTCACATGCCACCAACTACACATTGACAGGCAACTTCAGCGCCACAGCCGTTTTCAGATAGCCCTCAATGCAAAGGCTCTAGACGCAAATATTGGTGTCAGAGCTAATTCAATCAAGGAAACACTGCATGTTGGTAAAGGGCATATTGAAGAAGGATCAGCCGAGTGGTTCTTGTGGGAGAACAACTCCATTTGGCTCACTAACTTCACACACCATCAGGCTTCCAAGCAGCTCTCAAGGAAACTCAGTTTTCACACTCTATGCCTAGTGCCCTTTGAGTGCATTATCTAGGAATGAACCTGGTAGAGCATCCCACACAAACGAATGCTCCACATGCGGGTTTCACATGCCACCAACTCCACATTCACAGGCAACTTCAGCGCCACAGCCGTTTTCAGATAGCCCTCAATGCAAAGGCTCTAGACGCAAATATTGGTGTGAGAGCTAATTCAATCAAGGAAACACTGCATGTTGATGAAGGGCATATTGAAGAAGGATCAGCCGAGTGGTTCTTGAGGGAGAAAACTCCATTTGGCTCACTAACTTCACACACCATCAGGCTTCCAAGCAGCTCTCAAGGAAACTCAGTTTTCACACTCTATGCTTAGTGCCCTTTGAGTGCATTATCTAGGAATGAACCTGGTAGAGCATCCCACACAAACGAATGCTCCACAGGCGGGTTTCACATGCCACCAACTCCACATTCACAGGCAACTTCAGCGCCACAGCCGTTTTCAGATAGCCCTCAATGCAAAGGCTCTAGAGGCAAACATTGGTGTGAGAGCTAATTCAATCAAGGAAACACTGCATGTTGGTGAAGGGCATATTGAAGAAGGATCAGCCGAGTGGTTCTTGTGGGAGAACAACTCCATTTGGCTCACTAACTTCACACACCATCAGGCTTCCAAGCAGCTCTCAAGGAAACTCAGTTTTCACACTCTATGCTTAGTGCCCTTTGAGTGCCTAGGACTGAACTGAAGCATGGTGAGCATCCCACACAAACAATTGCTCCACATGCGGGTTTCACATGCCACCAACTCCACATTCACAGGCAACTTCAGCGCCACAGCCGTTTTCAGATAGCCCTCAATGCAAAGGCTCTAGACGCAAATATTGGTGTGAGAGCTAATACAATCAAGGAAACACTGCATGTTGGTGAAGGGCATATTGAAGAAGGATCAGCCGAGTGGTTCTTGTGGGAGAACAACTCTATTTGGCTCACTAACTTCACACACCATCAGGCTTGCAAGCAGCTGTCAAGGAAACTCAGTTTTCACACTCTATGCTTAGTGCCCTTTGAGTACCTAGGACTGAAATGAAGCTTGGTGAGCATGCCACACAAACGAATGCTCCACATGCGGGTTTCACATGCCACCAACTCCACATTCACAGGCAACTTCAGCGCCACAGCCGTTTTCAGATAGCCCTCAATGCAAAGGCTCTAGACGCAAATATTGGTGTGAGAGCTAATTCAATCAAGGAAACACTGCATGTTGGTGAAGGGCATATTGAAGAAGGATCAGCCGAGTGGTTCTTGTGGGAGAACAACTCCATTTGGCTCACTAAGTTCACACACCATCAGGCTTCCAAGCAGCTCTCAAGGAAACTCAGTTTTCACACTCTATGCTTAGTGCCCTTTGAGTACCTAGGACTGAAATGAAGCTTGGTGAGCATCCCACACAAACGAATGCTCCACATGCGGGTTTCACATGACACCAACTCCACATTCACAGGCAACTTCAGCGCCACAGCCGTTTTCAGATAGCCCTCAATGCAAAGGCTCTAGATGCAAATATTGGTGTGGGGGATAATTCAATCAAGGAAACACTGCATGTTGGTGAAGGGCATATTGAAGAAGGATCAGCCGAGTGGTTCTTGTGGGAGAACAACTCCATTTGGCTCACTAACTTCACACACCATCAGGCTTCCAAGCAGCTCTCAAGGAAACTCAGTTTTCACACTCTATGCTTAGTGCCCTTTGAGTGCATTATCTAGGAATGAACCTGATAGAGCATCCCACACAAACGAATGCTCCACATGCGGGTTTCACATGCCACCAACTCCACATTGACAGGCAACTTCAGCGCCACAGCCGTTTTCAGATAGCCCTCAATGCAAAGGCTCTAGACGCAAATATTGGTGTGAGAGCTAATTCAATCAAGGAAACACTGCATGTTGGTGAAGGGCATATTGAAGAAGGATCAGCCGAGTGGTTCTTGTGGGAGAACAACTCCATTTGAATCACTAACTTCACACACCATCAGGCTTCCAAGCAGCTCTCAAGGAAACTCAGTTTTCACACTCTATGCTTAGTGCCCTTTGAGTGCATTATCTAGGAATGAACCTGGTAGAGCATCCCACACAAACGAATGCTCCACATGCGGGTTTCACATGCCATCAACTCCACATTCACAGGCAACTTCAGCGCCACAGCCGTTTTCAGATAGCCCTCAATGCAAAGGCTCTAGACGCAAATATTGGTGTGAGAGCTAATTCAATCAAGGAAACACTGCATGTTGGTGAAGGGCATATTGAAGAAGGATCAGCCGAGTGGTTCTTGTGGGAGAACAACTCCACTTGGCTCACTAACTTCACACACCATCAGGCTTCCAAGCAGCTCTCAAGGAAACTCAGTTTTCACACTCTATGCTTAGTGCCCTTTGAGTGCCTAGGACTGCACTGAAGCATGGTGAGCATCCCACACAAACAATTGCTCCACATGCGGGTTTCACATGCCACCAACTCCACATTCACAGGCAACTTCAGCGCCACAGCCGTTTTCAGATAGCCCTCAATGCAAAGGCTCTAGACGCAAATATTGGTGTGAGAGCTAATACAATCAAGGAAACACTGCATGTTGGTGAAGGGCATATTGAAGAAGGATCAGCCGAGTGGTTCTTGTGGGAGAACAACTCCATTTGGCTCACTAACTTCACACACCATCAGGCTTCCAAGCAGCTGTCAAGGAAACTCAGTTTTCACACTCTATGCTTAGTGCCCTTTGAGTACCTAGGACTGAAATGAAGCTTGGTGAGCATCCCACACAAACGAATGCTCCACATGCGGGTTTCACATGACACCAACTCCACATTCACAGGCAACTTCAGCGCCACAGCCGTTTTCAGATAGCCCTCAATGCAAAGGCTCTAGACGCAAATATTGGTGTGAGAGCTAATTCAATCAAGGAAACACTGCATGTTGGTGAAGGGCATATTGAAGAAGGATCAGCCGAGTGGTTCTTGTGGGAGAACAACTCCATTTGGCTCACTAACTTCACACATCATCAGGCTTCCAAGCAGCTCTCAAGGAAACTTAGCTTTCACACTCTATGCTTAGTGCCCTTTGAGTACCCAGGACTGAAATGAAGCTTGGTGAGCATCCCACACAAACGAATGCTCCACATGCGGGTTTCACATGCCACCAACTCCACATTCTCAGGCAACTTCAGCGCCACAGCCGTTTTCAGATAGCCCTCAATGCAAAGGCTCTAGACGCAAATATTGGTGTGAGAGCTAATTCAATCAAGGAAACACTGCATGTTGGTGAAGGGCATATTGAAGAAGGATCAGCCGAGTGGTTCTTGTGGGAGAACAACTCCATTTGGCTCACTAACTTCACACACCATCAGGCTTGCAAGCAGCTCTCAAGGAAACTCAGTTATTCAACACTCTATGCTTAGTGCCCTTTGAGTGCATTATCTAGGAATGAACCTGGTAGAGCATCCCACACAAACGAATGCTCCACATGCGGGTTTCACATGCCACCAACTCCACATTCTCAGGCAACTTCAGCGCCACAGCCGTTTTCAGATAGCCCTCAATGCAAAGGCTCTAGACGCAAATATTGGTGTGAGAGCTAATTCAATCAAGGAAACACTGCATGTTGGTGAAGGGCATATTGAAGAAGGATCAGCCGAGTGGTTCTTGTGGGAGAACAACTCCATTTGGCTCACTAACTTCACACACCATCAGGCTTCCAAGCAGCTCTCAAGGAAACTCAGTTTTCACACTCTATGCTTAGTGCCCTTTGAGTGCATTATCTAGGAATGAACCTGGTAGAGCATCCCACACAAACGAATGCTCCACATGCGGGTTTCACATGCCACCAACTCCACATTCACAGGCAACTTCAGCGCCACAGCCGTTTTCAGATAGCCCTCAATGCAAAGGCTCTAGACGCAAATATTGGTGTGAGAGCTAATTCAATCAAGGAAACACTGCATGTTGGTGAAGGGCATATTGAAGAAGGATCAGCCGAGTGGTTCTTGTGGGAGAACAACTCCATTTGGCTCACTAACTTCACACACCATCAGGCTTGCAAGCAGCTCTCAAGGAAACTCAGTTTTCACACTCTATGCTTAGTGCCCTTTGAGTACCTAGGACTGAAATGAAGCATGGTGAGCATCCCACACAAACGAATGCTCCACATGCGGGCTTCACATGCCACCAACTCCACATTCTCAGGCAACTTCAGCGCCACAGCCGTTTTCAGATAGCCCTCAATGCAAAGGCTCTAGACGCAAATATTGGTGTGAGAGCTAATTCAATCAAGGAAACACTGCATGTTGGTGAAGGGCATATTGAAGAAGGATCAGCCGAGTGGTTCTTGTGGGAGAACAACTCCATTTGGCTCACTAACTTCACACACCATCAGGCTTCCAAGCAGCTCTCAAGGAAACTCAGTTTTCACACTCTATGCTTAGTGCCCTTTGAGTGCATTATCTAGGAATGAACCTGATAGAGCATCCCACACAAACGAATGCTCCACATGCGGGTTTCACATGCCACCAACTCCACATTCACAGGCAACTTCAGCGCCCACAGCCGTTTTCAGATAGCCCTCAATGCAAAGGCTCTAGACGCAAATATTGGTGTGAGAGCTAATTCAATCAAGGAAAACACTGCATGTTGGTGAAGGGCATATTGAAGAAGGATCAGCCGAGTGGTTCTTGTGGGAGAACAACTCCATTTGGCTCACTAACTTCACACACCATCAGGCTTCCAAGCAGCTCTCAAGGAAACTCAGTTTTCACACTCTATGCTTAGTGCCCTTTGAGTGCATTATCTAGGAATGAACCTGGTAGAGCATCCCACACAAACGAATGCTCCACATGCGGGTTTCACATGCCACCAACTCCACATTCTCAGGCAACTTCAGCGCCACAGCCGTTTTCAGATAGCCCTCAATGCAAAGGCTCTAGACGCAAATATTGGTGTGAGAGCTAATTCAATCAAGGAAACACTGCATGTTGGTGAAGGGCATATTGAAGAAGGATCAGCCGAGTGGTTCTTGTGGGAGAACAACTCCATTTGGCTCACTAACTTCACACACCATCAGGCTTCCAAGCAGCTCTCAAGGAAACTCAGTTTTCACACTCTATGCTTAGTGCCCTTTGAGTGCATTATCTAGGAATGAACCTGGTAGAGCATCCCACACAAACGAATGCTCCACATGCGGGTTTCACATGCCACCAACTCTACATTCTCAGGCAACTTCAGCGCCACAGCCGTTTTCAGATAGCCCTCAATGCAAAGGCTCTAGACGCAAATATTGGTGTGAGAGCTAATTCAATCAAGGAAACACTGCATGTTGGTGAAGGGCATATTGAAGAAGGATCAGCCGAGTGGTTCTTGTGGGAGAACAACTCCATTTGGCTCACTAACTTCACACACCATCAGGCTTCCAAGCAGCTCTCAAGGAAACTCAGTTTTCACACTCTTTGCTTAGTGCCCTTTCAGTGCCTAGGACTGAAATGAAGCTTAGGGAGCATCCCACACAAACGAATGCTCCACATGCGGGTTTCACATGCCACCAACTCCACATTGACAGGCAACTTCAGCGCCACAGCCGTTTTCAGATAGCCCTCAATGCAAAGGCTCTAGACGCAAATATTGGTGTGAGAGCTAATTCAATCAAGGAAACACTGCATGTTGGTGAAGGGCATATTGAAGAAGGATCAGCCGAGTGGTTCTTGTGGGAGCACAACTCCATTTGGCTCACAAACTTCACACACCATCAGGCTTCCAAGCAGCTCTCAAGGAAACTCAGTTTTCACACTCTATGCTTAGTGCCCTTTGAGTGCATTATCTAGGAATGAACCTGGTAGAGCATCCCACACAAACGAATGCTCCACATGCGGGTTTCACATGCCACCAACTCCACATTCACAGGCAACTTCAGCGCCACAGCCGTTTTCAGATAGCCCTCAATGCAAAGGCTCTAGACGCAAATATTGGTGTGAGAGCTAATTCAATCAAGGAAACACTGCATGTTGGTGAAGGGCATATTGAAGAAGGATCAGCCGAGTGGTTCTTGTGGGAGAACAACTCCATTTGGCTCACTAACTTCACACACCATCAGGCTTCCAAGCAGCTCTCAAGGAAACTCAGTTTTCACACTCTATGCTTAGTGCCCTTTGAGTGCATTATCTAGGAATGAACCTGGTAGAGCATCCCACACAAACGAATGCTCCACATGCGGGTTTCACATGCCACCAAATCCACATTCACAGGCAATTTCAGCGCCACAGCCGTTTTCAGATAGCCCTCAATGCAAAGGCTCTAGACGCAAATATTGGTGTGAGAGCTAATTCAATCAAGGAAACACTGCATGTTGGTAAAGGGCATATTGAAGAAGGATCAGCCGAGTGGTTCTTGTGGGAGAACAACTCCATTTGGCTCACTAACTTCACACACGATCAGGCTTCCAAGCAGCTCTCAAGGAAACTCAGTTTTCACACTCTATGCTTAGTGCCCTTTGAGTGCATTATCTAGGAATGAACCTGGTAGAGCATCCCACACAAACGAATGCTCCACATGCGGGTTTCACATGCCACCAACTCCACATTCACAGGCAACTTCAGCGCCACAGCCGTTTTCAGATAGCCCTCAATGCAAAGGCTCTAGACGCAAATATTGATGTGGGGGATAATTCAATCAAGGAAACACTGCATGTTGATGAAGGGCATATTGAAGAAGGATCAGCCGAGTGGTTCTTGAGAGAGAAAAACTCCATTTGGCTCACTAACTTCACACACCATCAGGCTTCCAAGCAGCTCTCAAGGAAACTCAGTTTTCACACTCTATGCTTAGTGCCCTTTCAGTGCCTAGGACTGAAATGAAGCTTGGTGAGCATCCCACACAAACGAATGCTCCACATGCGGGTTTCACATGCCACCAACTCCACATTGACAGGCAACTTCAGCGCCACAGCCGTTTTCAGATAGCCCTCAATTCAAAGGCTCTAGACGCAAATATTGGTGTGAGAGCTAATTCAATCAAGGAAACAATGCATGTTGGTGAAGGGCATATTGAAGAAGGATCAGTCGAGTGGTTCTTGTGGGAGAACAACTCCATTTGGCTCACTAACTTCACACACCATCAGGCTTGCAAGCAGCTCTCAAGGAAACTCAGTTTTCACACTCTATGCTTAGTGCCCTTTGAGTTCTAGGACTGAAATGAAGCTTGGTGAGAATCCCACACAAACGAATGCTCCACATGCGGGTTTCACATGCCACCAACTCGACATTCACAGGCAACTTCAGCGCCACAGCCGTTTTCAGATAGCCCTCAATGCAAAGGCTCTAGACGCAAATATTGGTGTGAGAGCTAATTCAATCAAGGAAACACTGCATGTTGGTGAAGGGCATATTGAAGAAGGATCAGCCGAGTGGTTCTTGTGGGAGAACAACTCCATTTGGCTA
>NW_026697590.1:0-32220 GCF_030435755.1 Ochotona princeps
CATTGAGGGCTATCTGAAAACGGCTGTGGCGCTGAAGTTGCCTGTGAATGTGGAGTTGGTGGCATGTGAAACCCGCATGTGGAGCATTCGTTTGTGTGGGATGCTCTACCAGGTTCATTCCTAGATAATGCACTCAAAGGGCACTAAGCATAGAGTGTGAAAACTGAGTTTCCTTGAGAGCTGCTTGGAAGCCTGATGGTGTGTGAAGTTAGTGAGCCAAATGGAGTTGTTCTCCCACAAGAACCACTCGGCTGATCCTTCTTCAATATGCCCTTCACCAACATGCAGTGTTTCCTTGATTGAATTAGCTCTCACACCAATATTTGCGTCTAGAGCCTTCGCATTGAGGGCTATCTGAAAACGGCTGTGGCGCTGAAGTTGCCTGTTGAATGTGGAGTTGGTGGCATGTGGAACCCGCATGTGGAGCATTCGTTTGTGTGGGATGCTCTACCAGGTTCATTCCTAGATAATGCACTCAAAGGGCACTAAGCCTAGAGTGTGAAAACTGAGTTTCCTTGAGAGCTGCTTGGAAGCCTGATGGTGTGTGAAGTTAGTGAGCCAAATGGAGTTGTTCTCCCACAAGAACCACTCGGCTGATCCTTCTTCAATATGCCTTCACCAACATGCAGTGTTTCCTTGATTGAATTAGCTCTCACACCAATATTTGCGTCTAGAGCCTTTGCATTGAGGGCTATCTGAAAACGGCTGTGGCGCTGAAGTTGCCTGAAAATGTGGAGTTGGTGGCATGTGAAACCCGCATGTGGAGCATTCGTTTGTGTGGAATGCTCTACCAGGTTCATTCCTAGATAATGCACTCAAAGGGCACTAAGCATAGAGTGTGAAAACTGAGTTTCCTTGAGAGCTGCTTGGAAGCCTGATGGTGTGTGAAGTTAGTGAGCCAAATGGAGTTGTTCTCCCACAAGAACCACTCGGCTGATCCTTCTTCAATATGCCCTTCACCAACATGCAGTGTTTCCTTGATTGAATTAGCTCTCACACCAATATTTGCGTCTAGACCCTTCGCATTGAGGGCTATCTGAAAACGGCTGTGGCGCTGAAGTTGCCTTGAATGTGGAGTTGGTGGCATGTGAAACCCGCATGTGGAGCATTCGTTTGTGTGGGATGCTCTACCAGGTTCATTCCTAGATAATGCACTCAAAGGGCACTAAGCATAGAGTGTGAAAACTGAGTTTCCTTGAGAGCTGCTTGGAAGCCTGATGGTGTGTGAAGTTAGTGAGCCAAATGGAGTTGTTCTCCCACAAGAACCACTCGGCTGATCCTTCTTCAATATGCCCTTCACCAACATGCAGTGTTTCCTTGATTGAATTAGCTCTCACACCAATATTTGCGTCTAGAGCCTTTGCATTGAGGGCTATCTGAAAACGGCTGTGGCGCTGAAGTTGCCTGTGAATGTGGAGTTGGTGGCATGTGAAACCCGCATGTGGAGCATTCGTTTGTGTGGGATGCTCTACCAGGTTCATTCCTAGATAATGCACTCAAAGGGCACTAAGCATAGAGTGTGAAAACTGAGTTTCCTTGAGAGCTGCTTGGAAGCCTGATGGTGTGTGAAGTTAGTGAGCCAAATGGAGTTGTTCTCCCACAAGAACCACTCGGCTGATCCTTCTTCAATATGCCCTTCACCAACATGCAGTGTTTCCTTGATTGAATTAGCTCTCACACCAATATTTGCGTCTAGAGCCTTTGCATTGAGGGCTATCTGAAAACGGCTGTGGCGCTGAAGTTGCCTGAGAATGTGGAGTTGGTGGCATGTGAAACCCGCATGTGGAGCATTCGTTTGTGTGGGATGCTCTACCAGGTTCATTCCTAGATAATGCACTCAAAGGGCACTAAGCATAGAGTGTGAAAACTGAGTTTCCTTGAGAGCTGCTTGGAAGCCTGATGGTGTGTGAAGTTAGTGAGCCAAATGGAGTTGTTCTCCCACAAGAACCACTCGGCTGATCCTTCTTCAATATGCCCTTCACCAACATGCAGTGTTTCCTTGATTGAATTAGCTCTCACACCAATATTTGCGTCTAGACCCTTCGCATTGAGGGCTATCTGAAAACGGCTGTGGCGCTGAAGTTGCCTTGAATGTGGAGTTGGTGGCATGTGAAACCCGCATGTGGAGCATTCGTTTGTGTGGGATGCTCTACCAGGTTCATTCCTAGATAATGCACTCAAAGGGCACTAAGCATAGAGTGTGAAAACTGAGTTTCCTTGAGAGCTGCTTGGAAGCCTGATGGTGTGTGAAGTTAGTGAGCCAAATGGAGTTGTTCTCCCACAAGAACCACTCGGCTGATCCTTCTTCAATATGCCCTTCACCAACATGCAGTGTTTCCTTGATTGAATTAGCTCTCACACCAATATTTGCGTCTAGAGCCTTTGCATTGAGGGCTATCTGAAAACGGCTGTGGCGCTGAAGTTGCCTGTGAATGTGGAGTTGGTGGCATGTGAAACCCGCATGTGGAGCATTCGTTTGTGTGGGATGCTCTACCAGGTTCATTCCTAGATAATGCACTCAAAGGGCACTAAGCATAGAGTGTGAAAACTGAGTTTCCTTGAGAGCTGCTTGGAAGCCTGATGGTGTGTGAAGTTAGTGAGCCAAATGGAGTTGTTCTCCCACAAGAACCACTCGGCTGATCCTTCTTCAATATGCCCTTCAGCAACATGCAGTGTTTCCTTGATTGAATTAGCTCTCACACCAATATTTGCGTCTAGAGCCTTTGCATTGAGGGCTATCTGAAAACGGCTGTGGCGCTGAAGTTGCCTGAGAATGTGGAGTTGGTGGCATGTGAAACCCGCATGTGGAGCATTCGTTTGTGTGGGATGCTCTACCAGGTTCATTCCTAGATAATGCACTCAAAGGGCACTAAGCATAGAGTGTGAAAACTGAGTTTCCTTGAGAGCTGCTTGGAAGCCTGATGGTGTGTGAAGTTAGTGAGCCAAATGGAGTTGTTCTCCCAAAAGAACCACTCGGCTGATCCTTCTTCAATATGCCCTTCACCAACATGCAGTGTTTCCTTGATTGAATTAGCTCTCACACCAATATTTGCGTCTATACCCTTCGCATTGAGGGCTATCTGAAAACGGCTGTGGCGCTGAAGTTGCCTGTGAATGTGGAGTTGGTGGCATGTGAAACCCGCATGTGGAGTATTCGTTTGTGTGGGATGCTCTACCAGGTTCATTCCTAGATAATGCACTCAAAGGGCACTAAGCATAGAGTGTGAAAACTGAGTTTCCTTGAGAGCTGCTTGGAAGCCTGATGGTGTGTGAAGTTAGTGAGCCAAATGGAGTTGTTCTCCCACAAGAACCACTCGGCTGATCCTTCTTCAATATGCCCTTCACCAACATGCAGTGTTTCCTTGATTGAATTAGCTCTCACACCAATATTTGCGTCTAGAGCCTTTGCATTGAGGGCTATCTGAAAACGGCTGTGGCGCTGAAGTTGCCTGAGAATGTGGAGTTGGTGGCATGTGAAACCCGCATGTGGAGCATTCGTTTGTGTGGGATGCTCTACCAGGTTCATTCCTAGATAATGCACTCAAAGGGCACTAAGCATAGAGTGTGAAAACTGAGTTTCCTTGAGAGCTGCTTGGAAGCCTGATGGTGTGTGAAGTTAGTGAGCCAAATGGAGTTGTTCTCCCACAAGAACCACTCGGCTGATCCTTCTTCAATATGCCCTTCACCAACATGCAGTGTTTCCTTGATTGAATTAGCTCTCACACCAATATTTGCGTCTAGAGGCTTTGCATTGAGGGCTATCTGAAAACGGCTGTGGCGCTGAAGTTGCTTGTGAATGTGGAGTTGGTGGCATGTGAAACCCGCATGTGGAGCCTTCGTTTGTGTGGGATGCTCACCAAGCTTCATTTCAGTCCTAGGTACTCAAAGGGCACTAAGCATAGAGTGTGAAAACTGAGTTTCCTTGAGAGCTGCTTGGAAGCCTGATGGGTGTGTGAAGTTAGTGAGCCCAAATGGAGTTGTTCTCCCACAAGAACCACTCGGCTGATCCTTCTTCAATATGCCCTTCACCAACATGCAGTGTTTCCTTGATTGAATTAGCTCTCACACCAATATTTGCGTCTAGAGCCTTTGCATTGAGGGTTATCTGAAAATGGCTGTGGCGCTGAAGTTTCCTGAGAATGTGGAGTTGGTGGCATGTGAAACCCGCATGTGGAGCATTCGTTTGTGTGGGATGCTCTACCAGGTTCATCCCTAGATAATGCACTCAAAGGGCGCTAAGCATAGAGTGTGAAAACTGAGTTTCCTTGAGAGCTGCTTGGAAGCCTGATGGTGTGTGAAGTTAGTGAGCCAAATGGAGTTGTTCTCCCACAAGAACCACTCGGCTGATCCTTCTTCAATATGCCCTTCACCAACATGCAGTGTTTCCTTGATTGAATTAGCTCTCACACCAATATTTGCGTCTAGAGCCTTTGCATTGAGGGCTATCTGAAAACGGCTGTGGCGCTGAAGTTGCCTGTGAATGTGGAGTTGGTGGCATGTGAAACCCGCATGTGGAGCATTCGTTTGTGTGGGATGCTCTACCAGGTTCATTCCTAGATAATGCACTCAAAGGGCACTAAGCATAGAGTGTGAAAACTGAGTTTCCTTGAGAGCTGCTTGGAAGCCTGATGGTGTGTGAAGTTAGTGAGCCAAATGGAGTTGTTCTCCCACAAGAACCACTCGGCTGATCCTTCTTCAATATGCCCTTCACCAACATGCAGTGTTTCCTTGATTGAATTAGCTCTCACACCAATATTTGCGTCTAGAGCCTTCGCATTGAGGGCTATCTGAAAACGGCTGTGGCGCTGAAGTTGCCTGTGAATGTGGAGTTGGTGGCATGTGGAACCCGCATGTGGAGCATTCGTTTGTGTGGGATGCTCTACCAGGTTCATTCCTAGATAATGCACTCAAAGGGCACTAAGCCTAGAGTGTGAAAACTGAGTTTCCTTGAGAGCTGCTTGGAAGCCTGATGGTGTGTGAAGTTAGTGAGCCAAATGGAGTTGTTCTCCCACAAGAACCACTCGGCTGATCCTTCTTCAATATGCCCTTCACCAACATGCAGTGTTTCCTTGATTGAATTAGCTCTCACACCAATATTTGCGTCTAGACCCTTCGCATTGAGGGCTATCTGAAAACGGCTGTGGCGCTGAAGTTGCCTTGAATGTGGAGTTGGTGGCATGTGAAACCCGCATGTGGAGCATTCGTTTGTGTGGGATGCTCTACCAGGTTCATTCCTAGATAATGCACTCAAAGGGCACTAAGCATAGAGTGTGAAAACTGAGTTTCCTTGAGAGCTGCTTGGAAGCCTGATGGTGTGTGAAGTTAGTGAGCCAAATGGAGTTGTTCTCCCACAAGAACCACTCGGCTGATCCTTCTTCAATATGCCCTTCACCAACATGCAGTGTTTCCTTGATTGAATTAGCTCTCACACCAATATTTGCGTCTAGAGCCTTTGCATTGAGGGCTATCTGAAAACGGCTGTGGCGCTGAAGTTGCCTGTGAATGTGGAGTTGGTGGCATGTGAAACCCGCATGTGGAGCATTCGTTTGTGTGGGATGCTCTACCAGGTTCATTCCTAGATAATGCACTCAAAGGGGCACTAAGCATAGAGTGTGAAAACTGAGTTTCCTTGAGAGCTGCTTGGAAGCCTGATGGTGTGTGAAGTTAGTGAGCCAAATGGAGTTGTTCTCCCACAAGAACCACTCGGCTGATCCTTCTTCAATATGCCCTTCACCAACATGCAGTGTTTCCTTGATTGAATTAGCTCTCACACCAATATTTGCGTCTAGAGCCTTTGCATTGAGGGCTATCTGAAAACGGCTGTGGCGCTGAAGTTGCCTGAGAATGTGGAGTTGGTGGCATGTGAAACCCGCATGTGGAGCATTCGTTTGTGTGGGATGCTCTACCAGGTTCATTCCTAGATAATGCACTCAAAGGGCACTAAGCATAGAGTGTGAAAACTGAGTTTCCTTGAGAGCTGCTTGGAAGCCTGATGGTGTGTGAAGTTAGTGAGCCAAATGGAGTTGTTCTCCCAAAAGAACCACTCGGCTGATCCTTCTTCAATATGCCCTTCACCAACATGCAGTGTTTCCTTGATTGAATTAGCTCTCACACCAATATTTGCGTCTATACCCTTCGCATTGAGGGCTATCTGAAAACGGCTGTGGCGCTGAAGTTGCCTGTGAATGTGGAGTTGGTGGCATGTGAAACCCGCATGTGGAGTATTCGTTTGTGTGGGATGCTCTACCAGGTTCATTCCTAGATAATGCACTCAAAGGGCACTAAGCATAGAGTGTGAAAACTGAGTTTCCTTGAGAGCTGCTTGGAAGCCTGATGGTGTGTGAAGTTAGTGAGCCAAATGGAGTTGTTCTCCCACAAGAACCACTCGGCTGATCCTTCTTCAATATGCCCTTCACCAACATGCAGTGTTTCCTTGATTGAATTAGCTCTCACACCAATATTTGCGTCTAGAGCCTTTGCATTGAGGGCTATCTGAAAACGGCTGTGGCGCTGAAGTTGCCTGAGAATGTGGAGTTGGTGGCATGTGAAACCCGCATGTGGAGCATTCGTTTGTGTGGGATGCTCTACCAGGTTCATTCCTAGATAATGCACTCAAAGGGCACTAAGCATAGAGTGTGAAAACTGAGTTTCCTTGAGAGCTGCTTGGAAGCCTGATGGTGTGTGAAGTTAGTGAGCCAAATGGAGTTGTTCTCCCACAAGAACCACTCGGCTGATCCTTCTTCAATATGCCCTTCACCAACATGCAGTGTTTCCTTGATTGAATTAGCTCTCACACCAATATTTGCGTCTAGAGGCTTTGCATTGAGGGCTATCTGAAAACGGCTGTGGCGCTGAAGTTGCTTGTGAATGTGGAGTTGGTGGCATGTGAAACCCGCATGTGGAGCCTTCGTTTGTGTGGGATGCTCACCAAGCTTCATTTCAGTCCTAGGTACTCAAAGGGCACTAAGCATAGAGTGTGAAAACTGAGTTTCCTTGAGAGCTGCTTGGAAGCCTGATGGTGTGTGAAGTTAGTGAGCCAAATGGAGTTGTTCTCCCACAAGAACCACTCGGCTGATCCTTCTTCAATATGCCCTTCACCAACATGCAGTGTTTCCTTGATTGAATTAGCTCTCACACCAATATTTGCGTCTAGAGCCTTTGCATTGAGGGTTATCTGAAAATGGCTGTGGCGCTGAAGTTTCCTGAGAATGTGGAGTTGGTGGCATGTGAAACCCGCATGTGGAGCATTCGTTTGTGTGGGATGCTCTACCAGGTTCATCCCTAGATAATGCACTCAAAGGGCGCTAAGCATAGAGTGTGAAAACTGAGTTTCCTTGAGAGCTGCTTGGAAGCCTGATGGTGTGTGAAGTTAGTGAGCCAAATGGAGTTGTTCTCCCACAAGAACCACTCGGCTGATCCTTCTTCAATATGCCCTTCACCAACATGCAGTGTTTCCTTGATTGAATTAGCTCTCACACCAATATTTGCGTCTAGAGCCTTTGCATTGAGGGCTATCTGAAAACGGCTGTGGCGCTGAAGTTGCCTGTGAATGTGGAGTTGGTGGCATGTGAAACCCGCATGTGGAGCATTCGTTTGTGTGGGATGCTCTACCAGGTTCATTCCTAGATAATGCACTCAAAGGGCACTAAGCATAGAGTGTGAAACTGAGTTTCCTTGAGAGCTGCTTGGAAGCCTGATGGTGTGTGAAGTTAGTGAGCCAAATGGAGTTGTTCTCCCACAAGAACCACTCGGCTGATCCTTCTTCAATATGCCCTTCACCAACATGCAGTGTTTCCTTGATTGAATTAGCTCTCACACCAATATTTGCGTCTAGAGCCTTCGCATTGAGGGCTATCTGAAAACGGCTGTGGCGCTGAAGTTGCCTGTGAATGTGGAGTTGGTGGCATGTGGAACCCGCATGTGGAGCATTCGTTTGTGTGGGATGCTCTACCAGGTTCATTCCTAGATAATGCACTCAAAGGGCACTAAGCCTAGAGTGTGAAAACTGAGTTTCCTTGAGAGCTGCTTGGAAGCCTGATGGTGTGTGAAGTTAGTGAGCCAAATGGAGTTGTTCTCCCACAAGAACCACTCGGCTGATCCTTCTTCAATATGCCCTTCACCAACATGCAGTGTTTCCTTGATTGAATTAGCTCTCACACCAATATTTGCGTCTAGAGCCTTTGCATTGAGGGCTATCTGAAAACGGCTGTGGCGCTGAAGTTGCCTGAAAATGTGGAGTTGGTGGCATGTGAAACCCGCATGTGGAGCATTCGTTTGTGTGGGATGCTCTACCAGGTTCATTCCTAGATAATGCACTCAAAGGGCACTAAGCATAGAGTGTGAAAACTGAGTTTCCTTGAGAGCTGCTTGGAAGCCTGATGGTGTGTGAAGTTAGTGAGCCAAATGGAGTTGTTCTCCACAAGAACCACTCGGCTGATCCTTCTTCAATATGCCCTTCACCAACATGCAGTGTTTCCTTGATTGAATTAGCTCTCACACCAATATTTGCGTCTAGAGCCTTCGCATTGAGGGCTATCTGAAAACGGCTGTGGCGCTGAAGTTGCCTTGAATGTGGAGTTGGTGGCATGTGAAACCCGCATGTGGAGCATTCGTTTGTGTGGGATGCTCTACCAGGTTCATTCCTAGATAATGCACTCAAAGGGCACTAAGCATAGAGTGTGAAAACTGAGTTTCCTTGAGAGCTGCTTGGAAGCCTGATGGTGTGTGAAGTTAGTGAGCCAAATGGAGTTGTTCTCCCACAAGAACCACTCGGCTGATCCTTCTTCAATATGCCCTTCACCAACATGCAGTGTTTCCTTGATTGAATTAGCTCTCACACCAATATTTGCGTCTAGAGCCTTTGCATTGAGGGCTATCTGAAAACGGCTGTGGCGCTGAAGTTGCCTGTGAATGTGGAGTTGGTGGCATGTGAAACCCGCATGTGGAGCATTCGTTTGTGTGGGATGCTCTACCAGGTTCATTCCTAGATAATGCACTCAAAGGGCACTAAGCATAGAGTGTGAAAACTGAGTTTCCTTGAGGGCTGCTTGGAAGCCTGATGGTGTGTGAAGTTAGTGAGCCAAATGGAGTTGTTCTCCCACAAGAACCACTCGGCTGATCCTTCTTCAATATGCCCTTCACCAACATGCAGTGTTTCCTTGATTGAATTAGCTCTCACACCAATATTTGCGTCTAGAGCCTTTGCATTGAGGGCTATCTGAAAACGGCTGTGGCGCTGAAGTTGCCTGAGAATGTGGAGTTGGTGGCATGTGAAACCCGCATGTGGAGCATTCGTTTGTGTGGGATGCTCTACCAGGTTCATTCCTAGATAATGCACTCAAAGGGCACTAAGCATAGAGTGTGAAAACTGAGTTCCTTGAGAGCTGCTTGGAAGCCTGATGGTGTGTGAAGTTAGTGAGCCAAATGGAGTTGTTCTCCCACAAGAACCACTCGGCTGATCCTTCTTCAATATGCCCTTCACCAACATGCAGTGTTTCCTTGATTGAATTAGCTCTCACACCAATATTTGCGTCTAGACCCTTCGCATTGAGGGCTATCTGAAAACGGCTGTGGCGCTGAAGTTGCCTGTGAATGTGGAGTTGGTGGCATGTGAAACCCGCATGTGGAGTATTCGTTTGTGTGGGATGCTCTACCAGGTTCATTCCTAGATAATGCACCTCAAAGGGCACTAAGCATAGAGTGTGAAAACTGAGTTTCCTTGAGAGCTGCTTGGAAGCCTGATGGTGTGTGAAGTTAGTGAGCCAAATGGAGTTGTTCTCCCACAAGAACCACTCGGCTGATCCTTCTTCAATATGCCCTTCACCAACATGCAGTGTTTCCTTGATTGAATTAGCTCTCACACCAATATTTGCGTCTAGAGCCTTTGCATTGAGGGCTATCTGAAAACGGCTGTGGCGCTGAAGTTGCCTGAGAATGTGGAGTTGGTGGCATGTGAAACCCGCATGTGGAGCATTCGTTTGTGTGGGATGCTCTACCAGGTTCATTCCTAGATAATGCACTCAAAGGGCACTAAGCATAGAGTGTGAAAACTGAGTTTCCTTGAGAGCTGCTTGGAAGCCTGATGGTGTGTGAAGTTAGTGAGCCAAATGGAGTTGTTCTCCCACAAGAACCACTCGGCTGATCCTTCTTCAATATGCCCTTCACCAACATGCAGTGTTTCCTTGATTGAATTAGCTCTCACACCAATATTTGCGTCTAGAGCCTTTGCATTGAGGGCTATCTGAAAGCGGCTGTGGCGCTGAAGTTGCCTGTGAATGTGGAGTTGGTGGCATGTGAAACCCGCATGTGGAGCATTCGTTTGTGTGGGATGCTCTACCAGGTTCATTCCTAGATAATGCACTCAAAGGGCACTAAGCATAGAGTGTGTAAACTGAGTTTCCTTGAGAGCTGCTTGGAAGCCTGATGGTGTGTGAAGTTAGTGAGCCAAATGGAGTTGTTCTCCCACAAGAACCACTCGGCTGATCCTTCTTCAATATGCCCTTCACCAACATGCAGTGTTTCCTTGATTGAATTAGCTCTCACACCATTATTTGCGTCTAGAGCCTTTGCATTGAGGGCTATCTGAAAACGGCTGTGGCGCTGAAGTTGCCTGAGAATGTGGAGTTGGTGGCATGTGAAACCCGCATGTGGAGCATTCGTTTGTGTGGGATGCTCACCAAGCTTCATTTCAGTCCTAGGTACTCAAAGGGCACTAAGCATAGAGTGTGAAAACTGAGTTTCCTTGAGAGCTGCTTGGAAGCCTGATGGTGTGTGAAGTTAGTGAGCCAAATGGAGTTGTTCTCCACAAAAACCACTCGGCTGATCCTTCTTCAATATGCCCTTCACCAACATGCAGTGTTTCCTTGATTGAATTAGCTCTCACACCAATATTTGCGTCTAGAGCCTTTGCATTGAGGGCTATCTGAAAACGGCTGTGGCGCTGAAGTTGCCTGAGAATGTGGAGTTGGTGGCATGTGAAACCCGCATGTGGAGCATTCGTTTGTGTGGGATGCTCTACCAGGTTCATTCCTAGATAATGCACTCAAAGGGCACTAAGCATAGAGTGTGAAAACTGAGTTTCCTTGAGAGCTGCTTGGAAGCCTGATGGTGTGTGAAGTTAGTGAGCCAAATGGAGTTGTTCTCCCACAAGAACCACTCGGCTGATCCTTCTTCAATATGCCCTTCACCAACATGCAGTGTTTCCTTGATTGAATTAGCTCTCACACCAATATTTGCGTCTAGAGCCTTCGCATTGAGGGCTATCTGAAAACGGCTGTGGCGCTGAAGTTGCCTGTGAATGTGGAGTTGGTGGCATGTGAAACCCGCATGTGGAGTATTCGTTTGTGTGGGATGCTCTACCAGGTTCATTCCTAGATAATGCACTCAAAGGGCACTAAGCATAGAGTGTGAAAACTGAGTTTCCTTGAGAGCTGCTTGGAAGCCTGATGGTGTGTGAAGTTAGTGAGCCAAATGGAGTTGTTCTCCCACAAGAACCACTCGGCTGATCCTTCTTCAATATGCCCTTCACCAACATGCAGTGTTTCCTTGATTGAATTAGCTCTCACACCAATATTTGCGTCTAGAGCCTTTGCATTGAGGGTTATCTGAAAACGGCTGTGGCGCTGAATTTGCTTGTGAATGTGGAGTTGGTGGCATGTGAAACCCGCATGTGGAGCCTTCGTTTGTGTGGGATGCTCACCAAGCTTCATTTCAGTCCTAGGTACTCAAAGGGCACTAAGCATAGAGTGTGAAAACTGAGTTTCCTTGAGAGCTGCTTGGAAGCCTGATGGTGTGTGAAGTTAGTGAGCCAAATGGAGTTGTTCTCCCACAAAAACCACTCGGCTGATCCTTCTTCAATATGCCCTTCACCAACATGCAGTGTTTCCTTGATTGAATTAGCTCTCACACCAATATTTGCGTCTAGACCCTTCGCATTGAGGGCTATCTGAAAACGGCTGTGGCGCTGAAGTTGCCTGAGAATGTGGAGTTGGTGGCATGTGAAACCCGCATGTGGAGCATTCGTTTGTGTGGGATGCTCTACCAGGTTCATTCCTAGATAATGCACTCAAAGGGCACTAAGCATAGAGTGTGAAAACTGAGTTTCCTTGAGAGCTGCTTGGAAGCCTGATGGTGTGTGAAGTTAGTGAGCCAAATGGAGTTGTTCTCCCACAAGAACCACTCGGCTGATCCTTCTTCAATATGCCCTTCACCAACATGCAGTGTTTCCTTGATTGAATTAGCTCTCACACCAATATTTGCGTCTAGACCCTTCGCATTGAGGGCTATCTGAAAACGGCTGTGGCGCTGAAGTTGCCTGTGAATGTGGAGTTGGTGGCATGTGAAACCCGCATGTGGAGTATTCGTTTGTGTGGGATGCTCTACCAGGTTCATTCCTAGATAATGCACTCAAAGGGCACTAAGCATAGAGTGTGAAAACTGAGTTTCCTTGAGAGCTGCTTGGAAGCCTGATGGTGTGTGAAGTTAGTGAGCCAAATGGAGTTGTTCTCCCACAAGAACCACTCGGCTGATCCTTCTTCAATATGCCCTTCACCAACATGCAGTGTTTCCTTGATTGAATTAGCTCTCACACCAATATTTGCGTCTAGAGCCTTTGCATTGAGGGCTATCTGAAAACGGCTGTGGCGCTGAATTTGCTTGTGAATGTGGAGTTGGTGGCATGTGAAACCCGCATGTGGAGCCTTCGTTTGTGTGGGATGCTCACCAAGCTTCATTTCAGTCCTAGGTACTCAAAGGGCACTAAGCATAGAGTGTGAAAACTGAGTTTCCTTGAGAGCTGCTTGGAAGCCTGATGGTGTGTGAAGTTAGTGAGCCAAATGGAGTTGTTCTCCACAAGAACCCACCGGCTCATCCTTCTTCAATATGCCCTTCACCAACATGCAGTGTTTCCTTGATTGAATTAACTCTCACACCAATATTTGCGTCTAGAGCCTTTGCATTGAGGGCTATCTGAAAATGGCTGTGGCGCTGAAGTTGCCTGAGAATGTGGAGTTGGTGGCATGTGAAACCCGCATGTGGAGCATTCGTTTGTGTGGGATGCTCTACCAGGTTCATCCCTAGATAATGCACTCAAAGGGCGCTAAGCATAGAGTGTGAAAACTGAGTTTCCTTGAGAGCTGCTTGGAAGCCTGATGGTGTGTGAAGTTAGTGAGCCAAATGGAGTTGTTCTCCCACAAGAACCACTAGGCTGATCCTTCTTCAATATGCCCTTCACCAACATGCAGTGTTTCCTTGATTGAATTAGCTCTCACACCAATATTTGCGTCTAGAGCCTTTGCATTGAGGGGTATCTGAAAACGGCTGTGGCGCTGAAGTTGCCTTGAATGTGGAGTTGGTGGCATGTGAAACCCGCATGTGGAGCATTCGTTTGTGTGGGATGCTCTACCAGGTTCATTCCTAGATAATGCACTCAAAGGGCACTAAGCCTAGAGTGTGAAAACTGAGTTTCCTTGAGAGCTGCTTGGAAGCCTGATGGTGTGTGAAGTTAGTGAGCCAAATGGAGTTGTTCTCCCACAAGAACCACTCGGCTGATCCTTCTTCAATATGCCCTTCACCAACATGCAGTGTTTCCTTGATTGAATTAGCTCTCACACCAATATTTGCGTCTAGAGCCTTTGCATTGAGGGCTATCTGAAAACGGCTGTGGCGCTGAAGTTGCCTGTGAATGTGGAGTTGGTGGCATGTGAAACCCGCATGTGGAGCATTCGTTTGTGTGGGATGCTCTACCAGGTTCATTCCTAGATAATGCACTCAAAGGGCACTAAGCATAGAGTGTGAAAACTGAGTTTCCTTGAGAGCTGCTTGGAAGCCTGATGGTGTGTGAAGTTAGTGAGCCAAATGGAGCTGTTCTCCCACAAGAACCACTCGGCTGATCCTTCTTCAATATGCCCTTCACCAACATGCAGTGTTTCCTTGATTGAATTAGCTCTCACACCAATATTTGCGTCTAGAGCCTTTGCATTGAGGGCTATCTGAAAACGGCTGTGGCGCTGAAGTTGCTTGTGAATGTGGAGTTGGTGGCATGTGAAACCCGCATGTGGAGCATTCGTTTGTGTGGGATGCTCATTAAGCTTCATTTCAGTCCTAGGTACTCAAAGGGCACTAAGCATAGAGTGTGAAAACTGAGTTTCCTTGAGAGCTGCTTGGAAGCCTGATGGTGTGTGAAGTTAGTGAGCCAAATGGAGTTGTTCTCCCACAAGAACCACTCGGCTGATCCTTCTTCAATATGCCCTTCACCAACATGCAGTGTTTCCTTGATTGAATTAGCTCTCACACCAATATTTGCGTCTAGAGCCTTTGCATTGAGGGCTATCTGAAAACGGCTGTGGCGCTGAAGTTGCCTGAGAATGTGGAGTTGGTGGCATGTGAAACCCGCATGTGGAGCATTCGTTTGTGTGGGATGCTCACCAAGCTTCATTTCAGTCCTAGGTACTCAAAGGGCACTAAGCATAGAGTGTCAAAACTGAGTTTCCTTGAGAGCTGCTTGGAAGCCTGATGGTGTGTGAAGTTAGTGAGCCAAATGGAGTTGTTCTCCCACAAGAACCACTCGGCTGATCCTTCTTCAATATGCCCTTCACCAACATGCAGTGTTTCCTTGATTGAATTAGCTCTCACACCAATATTTGCGTCTAGAGCCTTTGCATTGAGGGCTATCTGAAAACGGCTGTGGCGCTGAAGTTGCTTGTGAATGTGGAGTTGGTGGCATATGAAACCCATATGTGGAGCATTCGTTTGTGTGGGATGCTCACTAAGCTTCATTTCAGTCCTAGGTACTCAAAGGGCACTAAGCATAGAGTGTGAAAACTGAGTTTCCTTGAGAGCTGCTTGGAAGCCTGATGGTGTGTGAAGTTAGTGAGCCAAATGGAGTTGTTCTCCCACAAGAACCACTCGGCTGATCCTTCTTCAATATGCCCTTCACCAACATGCAGTGATTCCTTGATTGAATTAACTCTCACACCAATATTTGCGTCTAGAGCCTTTGCATTGAGGGCTATCTGAAAATGGCTGTGGCGCTGAAGTTGCCTGAGAATGTGGAGTTGGTGGCATGTGAAACCCGCATGTGGAGCATTCGTTTGTGTGGGATGCTCTACCAGGTTCATCCCTAGATAATGCACTCAAAGGGCGCTAAGCATAGAGTGTGAAAACTGAGTTTCCTTGAGAGCTGCTTGGAAGCCTGATGGTGTGTGAAGTTAGTGAGCCAAATGGAGTTGTTCTCCCACAAGAACCACTCGGCTGATCCTTCTTCAATATGCCCTTCACCAACATGCAGTGTTTCCTTGATTGAATTAGCTCTCACACCAATATTTGCGTCTAGAGCCTTTGCATTGAGGGCTATCTGAAAATGGCTGTGGCGCTGAAGTTGCCTTGAATGTGGAGTTGGTGGCATGTGAAACCCGCATGTGGAGCATTCGTTTGTGTGGGATGCTCTACCAGGTTCATTCCTAGATCATGCACTCAAAGGGCACTAAGCCTAGAGTGTGAAAACTGAGTTTCCTTGAGAGCTGCTTGGAAGCCTGATGGTGTGTGAAGTTAGTGAGCCAAATGGAGTTGTTCTCCCACAAGAACCACTCGGCTGATCCTTCTTCAATATGCCCTTCACCAACATGCAGTGTTTCCTTGATTGAATTAGCTCTCACACCAATATTTGCGTCTAGAGCCTTTGCATTGAGGGCTATCTGAAAACGGCTGTGGCGCTGAAGTTGCCTGTGAATGTGGAGTTGGTGGCATGTGAAACCCGCATGTGGAGCATTCGTTTGTGTGGCATGCTCTACCAGGTTCATTCCTAGATAATGCACTCAAAGGGCACTAAGCATAGAGTGTGAAAACTGAGTTTCCTTGAGAGCTGCTTGGAAGCCTGATGGTGTGTGAAGTTAGTGAGCCAAATGGAGTTGTTCTCCCACAAGAACCACTCGGCTGATCCTTCTTCAATATGCCCTTCACCAACATGCAGTGTTTCCTTGATTGAATTAGCTCTCACACCAATATTTGCGTCTAGAGCCTTTGCATTGAGGGCTATCTGAAAGCGGCTGTGGCGCTGAAGTTGCCTGTGAATGTGGAGTTGGTGGCATGTGAAACCCGCATGTGGAGCATTCGTTTGTGTGGGATGCTCTACCAGGTTCATTCCTAGATAATGCACTCAAAGGGCACTAAGCATAGAGTGTGTAAACTGAGTTTCCTTGAGAGCTGCTTGGAAGCCTGATGGTGTGTGAAGTTAGTGAGCCAAATGGAGTTGTTCTCCCACAAGAACCACTCGGCTGATCCTTCTTCAATATGCCCTTCACCAACATGCAGTGTTTCCTTGATTGAATTAGCTCTCACACCAATATTTGCGTCTAGAGCCTTTGCATTGAGGGCTATCTGAAAACGGCTGTGGCGCTGAAGTTGCCTGAGAATGTGGAGTTGGTGGCATGTGAAACCCGCATGTGGAGCATTCGTTTGTGTGGGATGCTCACCAAATTCATTTCAGTCCTAGGTACTCAAAGGGCACTAAGCATAGAGTGTGAAAACTGAGTTTCCTTGAGAGCTGCTTGGAAGCCTGATGGTGTGTGAAGTTAGTGAGCCAAATGGAGTTGTTCTCCCACAAGAACCACTCGGCTGATCCTTCTTCAATATGCCCTTCACCAACATGCAGTGTTTCCTTGATTGAATTAGCTCTCACACCAATATTTGCGTCTAGACCCTTCGCATTGAGGGCTATCTGAAAACGGCTGTGGCGCTGAAGTTGCCTGTGAATGTGGAGTTGGTGGCATGTGGAACCCGCATGTGGAGCATTCGTTTGTGTGGGATGCTCTACCAGGTTAATTCCTAGATAATGCACTCAAAGGGCACTAAGCATAGAGTGTGAAAACTGAGTTTCCTTGAGAGCTGCTTGGAAGCCTGATGGTGTGTGAAGTTAGTGAGCCAAATGGAGTTGTTCTCCCACAAGAACCACTCGGCTGATCCTTCTTCAATATGCCCTTCACCAACATGCAGTGTTTCCTTGATTGAATTAGCTCTCACACCAATATTTGCGTCTAGACCCTTCGCATTGAGGGCTATCTGAAAACGGCTGTGGCGCTGAAGTTGCCTGTGAATGTGGAGTTGGTGGCATGTGAAACCCGCATGTGGAGTATTCGTTTGTGTGGGATGCTCTACCAGGTTCATTCCTAGATAATGCACTCAAAGGGCACTAAGCCTAGAGTGTGAAAACTGAGTTTCCTTGAGAGCTGCTTGGAAGCCTGATGGTGTGTGAAGTTAGTGAGCCAAATGGAGTTGTTCTCCCACAAGAACCACTCGGCTGATCCTTCTTCAATATGCCCTTCACCAACATGCAGTGTTTCCTTGATTGAATTAGCTCTCACACCAATATTTGCGTCTAGAGCCTTTGCATTGAGGGCTATCTGAAAATGGCTGTGGCGCTGAAGTTGCTTGTGAATGTGGAGTTGGTGGCATGTGAAACCCGCATGTGGAGCATTCGTTTGTGTGGGATGCTCACCAAGCTTCATTTCAGTCCTAGGTACTCAAAGGGCACTAAGCATAGAGTGTGAAAACTGAGTTTCCTTGAGAGCTGCTTGGAAGCCTGATGGTGTGTGAAGTTAGTGAGCCAAATGGAGTTGTTCTCCCACAAGAACCACTCGGCTGATCCTTCTTCAATATGCCCTTCACCAACATGCAGTGTTTCCTTGATTGAATTAACTCTCACACCAATATTTGCGTCTAGAGCCTTTGCATTGAGGGCTATCTGAAAATGGCTGTGGCGCTGAAGTTGCCTGAGAATGTGGAGTTGGTGGCATGTGAAACCCGCATGTGGAGCATTCGTTTGTGTGGGATGCTCTACCAGGTTCATCCCTAGATAATGCACTCAAAGGGCGCTAAGCATAGAGTGTGAAAACTGAGTTTCCTTGAGAGCTGCTTGGAAGCCTGATGGTGTGTGAAGTTAGTGAGCCAAATGGAGTTGTTCTCCCACAAGAACCACTCGGCTGATCCTTCTTCAATATGCCCTTCACCAACATGCAGTGTTTCCTTGATTGAATTAGCTCTCACACCAATATTTGCGTCTAGAGCCTTTGCATTGAGGGCTATCTGAAAACGGCTGTGGATCTGAAGTTGCCTTGAATGTGGAGTTGGTGGCATGTGAAACCCGCATGTGGAGCATTCGTTTGTGTGGGATGCTCTACCAGGTTCATTCCTAGATAATGCACTCAAAGGGCACTAAGCCTAGAGTGTGAAAACTGAGTTTCCTTGAGAGCTGCTTGGAAGCCTGATGGTGTGTGAAGTTAGTGAGCCAAATGGAGTTGTTCTCCCACAAGAACCACTCGGCTGATCCTTCTTCAATATGCCCTTCACCAACATGCAGTGTTTCCTTGATTGAATTAGCTCTCACACCAATATTTGCGTCTAGAGCCTTTTCATTGAGGGCTATCTGAAAACGGCTGTGGCGCTGAAGTTGCTTGTGAATGTGGAGTTGGTGGCATGTGAAACCCGCATGTGGAGCCTTCGTTTGTGTGGGATGCTCATTAAGCTTCTTTTCAGTCCTAGGTACTCAAAGGGCACTAAGCATAGAGTGTCAAAATGAGTTTCCTTGAGAGCTGCTTGGAAGCCTGATGGTGTGTGAAGTTAGTGAGCCAAATGGAGTTGTTCTCCCACAAGAACCACTCGGCTGATCCTTCTTCAATATGCCCTTCACCAACATGCAGTGTTTCCTTGATTGAATTAGCTCTCACACCAATATTTGCGTCTAGAGCCTTTGCATTGAGGGCTATCTGAAAACGGCTGTGGCGCTGAAGTTGCCTGAGAATGTGGAGTTGGTGGCATGTGAAACCCGCATGTGGAGCATTCGTTTGTGTGGGATGCTCTACCAGGTTCATTTCAGTCCTAGGTACTCAAAGGGCACTAAGCATAGAGTGTCAAAACTGAGTTTCCTTGAGAGCTGCTTGGAAGCCTGATGGTGTGTGAAGTTAGTGAGCCAAATGGAGTTGTTCTCCCACAAGAACCACTCGGCTGATCCTTCTTCAATATGCCCTTCACCAACATGCAGTGTTTCCTTGATTGAATTAGCTCTCACACCAATATTTGCGTCTAGAGCCTTTGCATTGAGGGCTATCTGAAAACGGCTGTGGCGCTGAAGTTGCTTGTGAATGTGGAGTTGGTGGCATGTGAAACCCGCATGTGGAGCCTTCGTTTGTGTGGGATGCTCACTAAGCTTCATTTCAGTCCTAGGTACTCAAAGGGCACTAAGCATAGAGTGTGAAAACTGAGTTTCCTTGAGAGCTGCTTGGAAGCCTGATGGTGTGTGAAGTTAGTGAGCCAAATGGAGTTGTTCTCCCACAAGAACCACTCGGCTGATCCTTCTTCAATATGCCCTTCACCAACATGCAGTGTTTCCTTGATTGAATTAACTCTCACACCAATATTTGCGTCTAGAGCCTTTGCATTGAGGGCTATCTGAAAATGGCTGTGGCGCTGAAGTTGCCTGTGAATGTGGAGTTGGTGGCATGTGAAACCCGCATGTGGAGCATTCGTTTGTGTGGGATGCTCTACCAGGTTCATCCCTAGATAATGCACTCAAAGGGCGCTAAGCATAGAGTGTGAAAACTGAGTTTCCTTGAGAGCTGCTTGGAAGCCTGATGGTGTGTGAAGTTAGTGAGCCAAATGGAGTTGTTCTCCCACAAGAACCACTCGGCTGATCCTTCTTCAATATGCCCTTCACCAACATGCAGTGTTTCCTTGATTGAATTAGCTCTCACACCAATATTTGCGTCTAGAGCCTTTGCATTGAGGGCTATCTGAAAACGGCTGTGGCGCTGAAGTTGCTTGTGAATGTGGAGTTGGTGGCATGTGAAACCCGCATGTGGAGCCTTCGTTTGTGTGGGATGCTCACCAAGCTTCATTTCAGTCCTAGGTACTCAAAGGGCACTAAGCATAGAGTGTGAAAACTGAGTTTCCTTGAGAGCTGCTTGGAAGCCTGATGGTGTGTGAAGTTAGTGAGCCAAATGGAGTTGTTCTCCCACAAGAACCACTCGGCTGATCCTTCTTCAATATGCCCTTCACCAACATGCAGTGTTTCCTTGATTGAATTAACTCTCACACCAATATTTGCGTCTAGAGCCTTTGCATTGAGGGCTATCTGAAAATGGCTGTGGCGCTGAAGTTGCCTGAGAATGTGGAGTTGGTGGCATGTGAAACCCGTATGTGGAGCATTCGTTTGTGTGGGATGCTCTACCAGGTTCATCCCTAGATAATGCACTCAAAGGGCGCTAAGCATAGAGTGTGAAAACTGAGTTTCCTTGAGAGCTGCTTGGAAGCCTGATGGTGTGTGAAGTTAGTGAGCCAAATGGAGTTGTTCTCCCACAAGAACCACTCGGCTGATCCTTCTTCAATATGCCCTTCACCAACATGCAGTGTTTCCTTGATTGAATTAGCTCTCACACCAATATTTGCGTCTAGATCCTTTGCATTGAGGGCTATCTGAAAACGGCTGTGGATCTGAAGTTGCCTTGAATGTGGAGTTGGTGGCATGTGAAACCCGCATGTGGAGCATTCGTTTGTGTGGGATGCTCTACCAGGTTCATTCCTAGATAATGCACTCAAAGGGCACTAAGCCTAGAGTGTGAAAACTGAGTTTCCTTGAGAGCTGCTTGGAAGCCTGATGGTGTGTGAAGTTAGTGAGCCAAATGGAGTTGTTCTCCCACAAGAACCACTCGGCTGATCCTTCTTCAATATGCCCTTCACCAACATGCAGTGTTTCCTTGATTGAATTAGCTCTCACACCAATATTTGCGTCTAGAGCCTTTGCATTGAGGGCTATGTGAAAATGGCTGTGGCGCTGAAGTTGCCTGAGAATGTGGAGTTGGTGGCATGTGAAACCCGCATGTGGAGCATTCGTTTGTGTGGGATGCTCTACCAGGTTCATTCCTAGATAATGCACTCAAAGGGCGCTAAGCATAGAGTGTGAAAACTGAGTTTCCTTGAGAGCTGCTTGGAAGCCTGATGGTGTGTGAAGTTAGTGAGCCAAATGGAGTTGTTCTCCCACAAGAACCACTCGGCTGATCCTTCTTCAATATGCCCTTCACCAACATGCAGTGTTTCCTTGATTGAATTAGCTCTCACACCAATATTTGCGTCTAGAGCCTTTGCATTGAGGGCTATCTGAAAACGGCTGTGGCGCTGAAGTTGCTTGTGAATGTGGAGTTGGTGGCATGTGAAACCCGCATGTGGAGCCTTCGTTTGTGTGGGATGCTCACCAAGCTTCATTTCAGTCCTAGGTACTCAAAGGGCACTAAGCATAGAGTGTGAAAACTGAGTTTCCTTGAGAGCTGCTTGGAAGCCTGATGGTGTGTGAAGTTAGTGAGCCAAATGGAGTTGTTCTCCCACAAGAACCACTCGGCTGATCCTTCTTCAATATGCCCTTCACCAACATGCAGTGTTTCCTTGATTGAATTAACTCTCACACCAATATTTGCGTCTAGAGCCTTTGCATTGAGGGCTATCTGAAAATGGCTGTGGCGCTGAAGTTGCCTGAGAATGTGGAGTTGGTGGCATGTGAAACCCGTATGTGGAGCATTCGTTTGTGTGGGATGCTCTACCAGGTTCATCCCTAGATAATGCACTCAAAGGGCGCTAAGCATAGAGTGTGAAAACTGAGTTTCCTTGAGAGCTGCTTGGAAGCCTGATGGTGTGTGAAGTTAGTGAGCCAAATGGAGTTGTTCTCCCACAAGAACCACTCGGCTGATCCTTCTTCAATATGCCCTTCACCAACATGCAGTGTTTCCTTGATTGAATTAGCTCTCACACCAATATTTGCGTCTAGATCCTTTGCATTGAGGGCTATCTGAAAACGGCTGTGGATCTGAAGTTGCCTTGAATGTGGAGTTGGTGGCATGTGAAACCCGCATGTGGAGCATTCGTTTGTGTGGGATGCTCTACCAGGTTCATTCCTAGATAATGCACTCAAAGGGCACTAAGCCTAGAGTGTGAAAACTGAGTTTCCTTGAGAGCTGCTTGGAAGCCTGATGGTGTGTGAAGTTAGTGAGCCAAATGGAGTTGTTCTCCCACAAGAACCACTCGGCTGATCCTTCTTCAATATGCCCTTCACCAACATGCAGTGTTTCCTTGATTGAATTAGCTCTCACACCAATATTTGCGTCTAGAGCCTTTGCATTGAGGGCTATCTGAAAACGGCTGTGGCGCTGAAGTTGCTTGTGAATGTGGAGTTGGTGGCATGTGAAACCCGCATGTGGAGCCTTCGTTTGTGTGGGATGCTCATTAAGCTTCTTTTCAGTCCTAGGTACTCAAAGGGCACTAAGCATAGAGTGTCAAAACTGAGTTTCCTTGAGAGCTGCTTGGAAGCCTGATGGTGTGTGAAGTTAGTGAGCCAAATGGAGTTGTTCTCCCACAAGAACCACTCGGCTGATCCTTCTTCAATATGCCCTTCACCAACATGCAGTGTTTCCTTGATTGAATTAGCTCTCACACCAATATTTGCGTCTAGAGCCTTTGCATTGAGGGCTATCTGAAAACGGCTGTGGCGCTGAAGTTGCCTGAGAATGTGGAGTTGGTGGCATGTGAAACCCGCATGTGGAGCATTCGTTTGTGTGGGATGCTCACCAAGCTTCATTTCAGTCCTAGGTACTCAAAGGGCACTAAGCATAGAGTGTCAAAACTGAGTTTCCTTGAGAGCTGCTTGGAAGCCTGATGGTGTGTGAAGTTAGTGAGCCAAATGGAGTTGTTCTCCCACAAGAACCACTCGGCTGATCCTTCTTCAATATGCCCTTCACCAACATGCAGTGTTTCCTTGATTGAATTAGCTCTCACACCAATATTTGCGTCTAGAGCCTTTGCATTGAGGGCTATCTGAAAACGGCTGTGGCGCTGAAGTTGCTTGTGAATGTGGAGTTGGTGGCATGTGAAACCCGCATGTGGAGCCTTCGTTTGTGTGGGATGCTCACTAAGCTTCATTTCAGTCCTAGGTACTCAAAGGGCACTAAGCATAGAGTGTGAAAACTGAGTTTCCTTGAGAGCTGCTTGGAAGCCTGATGGTGTGTGAAGTTAGTGAGCCAAATGGAGTTGTTCTCCCACAAGAACCACTCGGCTGATCCTTCTTCAATATGCCCTTCACCAACATGCAGTGTTTCCTTGATTGAATTAACTCTCACACCAATATTTGCGTCTAGAGCCTTTGCATTGAGGGCTATCTGAAAATGTCTGTGGCGCTGAAGTTGCCTGAGAATGTGGAGTTGGTGGCATGTGAAACCCGCATGTGGAGCATTCGTTTGTGTGGGATGCTCTACCAGGTTCATTCCTAGATAATGCACTCAAAGGGCGCTAAGCATAGAGTGTGAAAACTGAGTTTCCTTGAGAGCTGCTTGGAAGCCTGATGGTGTGTGAAGTTAGTGAGCCAAATGGAGTTGTTCTCCCACAAGAACCACTCGGCTGATCCTTCTTCAATATGCCCTTCACCAACATGCAGTGTTTCCTTGATTGAATTAGCTCTCACACCAATATTTGCGTCTAGAGCCTTTGCATTGAGGGCTATCTGAAAACGGCTGTGGCACTGAAGTTGCTTGTGAATGTGGAGTTGGTGGCGTGTGAAACCCGCATGTGGAGCCTTCGTTTGTGTGGGATGCTCACTAAGCTTCATTTCAGTCCTAGGTACTCAAAGGGCACTAAGCATAGAGTGTGAAAACTGAGTTTCCTTGAGAGCTGCTTGGAAGCCTGATGGTGTGTGAAGTTAGTGAGCCAAATGGAGTTGTTCTCCCACAAGAACCACTCGGCTGATCCTTCTTCAATATGCCCTTCACCAACATGCAGTGTTTCCTTGATTGAATTAACTCTCACACCAATATTTGCGTCTAGAGCCTTTGCATTGAGGGCTATCTGAAAATGGCTGTGGCGCTGAAGTTGCCTGAGAATGTGGAGTTGGTGGCATGTGAAACCCGCATGTGGAGCATTCGTTTGTGTGGGATGCTCTACCAGGTTCATCCCTAGATAATGCACTCAAAGGGCGCTAAGCATAGAGTGTGAAAACTGAGTTTCCTTGAGAGCTGCTTGGAAGCCTGATGGTGTGTGAAGTTAGTGAGCCAAATGGAGTTGTTCTCCCACAAGAACCACTCGGCTGATCCTTCTTCAATATGCCCTTCACCAACATGCAGTGTTTCCTTGATTGAATTAGCTCTCACACCAATATTTGCGTCTAGAGCCTTTGCATTGAGGGCTATCTGAAAACGGCTGTGGCGCTGAAGTTGCCTTGAATGTGGAGTTGGTGGCATGTGAAACCCGCATGTGGAGCATTCGTTTGTGTGGGATGCTCTACCAGGTTCATCCCTAGATAATGCACTCAAAGGGCACTAAGCCTAGAGTGTGAAAACTGAGTTTCCTTGAGAGCTGCTTGGAAGCCTGATGGTGTGTGAAGTTAGTGAGCCAAATGGAGTTGTTCTCCCACAAGAACCACTCGGCTGATCCTTCTTCAATATGCCCTTCACCAACATGCAGTGTTTCCTTGATTGAATTAGCTCTCACACCAATATTTGCGTCTAGAGCCTTTGCATTGAGGGCTATCTGAAAACGGCTGTGGCGCTGAAGTTGCCTGAGAATGTGGAGTTGGTGGCATGTGAAACCCGCATGTGGAGCATGCGTTTGTGTGGGATGCTCACCAAGCTTCATTTCAGTCCTAGGTACTCAAAGGGCACTAAGCATAGAGTGTGAAAACTGAGTTTCCTTGAGAGCTGCTTGGAAGCCTGATGGTGTGTGAAGTTAGTGAGCCAAATGGAGTTGTTCTCCCACAAGAACCACTCGGCTGATCCTTCTTCAATATGCCCTTCACCAACATGCAGTGTTTCCTTGATTGAATTAGCTCTCACACCAATATTTGCGTCTAGAGCCTTTGCATTGAGGGCTATCTGAAAACGGCTGTGGCGCTGAAGTTGCTTGTGAATGTGGAGTTGGTGGCATGTGAAACCCGCATGTGGAGCCTTCGTTTGTGTGGGATGCTCACTAAGCTTCATTTCAGTCCTAGGTACTCAAAGGGCACTAAGCATAGAGTGTGAAAACTGAGTTTCCTTGAGAGCTGCTTGGAAGCCTGATGGTGTGTGAAGTTAGTGAGCCAAATGGAGTTGTTCTCCCACAAGAACCACTCGGCTGATCCTTCTTCAATATGCCCTTCACCAACATGCAGTGTTTCCTTGATTGAATTAACTCTCACACCAATATTTGCGTCTAGAGCCTTTGCATTGAGGGCTATCTGAAAATGGCTGTGGCGCTGAAGTTGCCTGAGAATGTGGAGTTGGTGGCATGTGAAACCCGCATGTGGAGCATTCGTTTGTGTGGGATGCTCTACCAGGTTCATCCCTAGATAATGCACTCAAAGGGCGCTAAGCATAGAGTGTGAAAACTGAGTTTCCTTGAGAGCTGCTTGGAAGCCTGATGGTGTGTGAAGTTAGTGAGCCAAATGGAGTTGTTCTCCCACAAGAACCACTCGGCTGATCCTTCTTCAATATGCCCTTCACCAACATGCAGTGTTTCCTTGATTGAATTAGCTCTCACACCAATATTTGCGTCTAGAGCCTTTGCATTGAGGGCTATCTGAAAACGGCTGTGGCGCTGAAGTTGCCTTGAATGTGGAGTTGGTGGCATGTGAAACCCGCATGTGGAGCATTCGTTTGTGTGGGATGCTCTACCAGGTTCATTCCTAGATAATGCACTCAAAGGGCACTAAGCATAGACTGTGAAAACTGAGTTTCCTTGAGAGCTGCTTGGAAGCCTGATGGTGTGTGAAGTTAGTGAGCCAAATGGAGTTGTTCTCCCACAAGAACCACTCGGCTGATCCTTCTTCAATATGCCCTTCACCAACATGCAGTGTTTCCTTGATTGAATTAGCTCTCACACCAATATTTGCGTCTAGAGCCTTTGCATTGAGGGCTATCTGAAAACGGCTGTGGCGCTGAAGTTGCCTGTGAATGTGGAGTTGGTGGCATGTGAAACCCGCATGTGGAGCATTCGTTTGTGTGGGATGCTCACCAAGCTTCATTTCAGTCCTAGGTACTCAAAGGGCACTAAGCATAGAGTGTCAAAACTGAGTTTCCTTGAGAGCTGCTTGGAAGCCTGATGGTGTGTGAAGTTAGTGAGCCAAATGGAGTTGTTCTCCCACAAGAACCACTCGGCTGATCCTTCTTCAATATGCCCTTCACCAACATGCAGTGTTTCCTTGATTGAATTAGCTCTCACACCAATATTTGCGTCTAGAGCCTTTGCATTGAGGGCTATCTGAAAATGGCTGTGGCGCTGAAGTTGCCTGAGAATGTGGAGTTGGTGGCATGTGAAACCCGCATGTGGAGCATTCGTTTGTGTGGGATGCTCTACCAGGTTCATCCCTAGATAATGCACTCAAAGGGCACTAAGCATAGAGTGTGAAAACTGAGTTTTCTTGTGAGCTGGTTGGAAGCCTGATGGTGTGTGAAGTTAGTGAGCCAAATGGAGTTGTTCTCCCACAAGAACCACTCGGCTGATCCTTCTTCAATATGTCCTTCACCAACATGCAGTGTTTCCTTGATTGAATTAGCTCTCACACCAATATTTGCGTCTAGAGCCTTTGCATTGAGGGCTATCTGAAAACGGCTGTGGCGCTGAAGTTGCCTGTGAATGTGGAGTTGGTGGCATGTGAAACCCGCATGTGGAGCATTCGTTTGTGTGGGATGCTCTACCAGGTTCATCCCTAGATAATGCACTCAAAGGGCACTAAGCATAGAGTGTGAAAACTGAGTTTCCTTGAGAGCTGCTTGGAAGCCTGATGGTGTGTGAAGTTAGTGAGCCAAATGGAGTTGTTCTCCCACAAGAACCACTCGGCTGATCCTTCTTCAATATGCCCTTCACCAACATGCAGTGTTTCCTTGATTGAATTAGCTCTCACACCAATATTTGCGTCTAGAGCCTTTGCATTGAGGGCTATCTGAAAACGGCTGTGGCGCTGAAGTTGCCTGTGAATGTGGAGTTGGTGGCATGTGAAACCCGCATGTGGAGCATTCGTTTGTGTGGGATGCTCTACCAGGTTCATTCCTAGATAATGCAGTCAAAGGGCACTAAGCATAGAGTGTGAAAACTGAGTTTCCTTGAGAGCTGCTTGGAAGCCTGATGGTGTGTGAAGTTAGTGAGCCAAATGGAGTTGTTCTCCCACAAGAACCACTCGGCTGATCCTTCTTCAATATGCCCTTCACCAACATGCAGTGTTTCCTTGATTGAATTAGCTCTCACACCAATATTTGCGTCTAGAGCCTTTGCATTGAGGGCTATCTGAAAATGGCTGTGGCGCTGAAGTTGCCTGAGAATGTGGAGTTGGTGGCATGTGAAACCCGCATGTGGAGCATTCGTTTGTGTGGGATGCTCTACCAGGTTCATCCCTAGATAATGCACTCAAAGGGCACTAAGCATAGAGTGTGAAAACTGAGTTTTCTTGTGAGCTGGTTGGAAGCCTGATGGTGTGTGAAGTTAGTGAGCCAAATGGAGTTGTTCTCCCACAAGAACCACTCGGCTGATCCTTCTTCAATATGCCCTTCACCAACATGCAGTGTTTCCTTGATTGAATTAGCTCTCACACCAATATTTGCGTCTAGAGCCTTTGCATTGAGGGCTATCTGAAAACGGCTGTGGCGCTGAAGTTGCCTTGAATGTGGAGTTGGTGGCATGTGAAACCCGCATGTGGAGCATTCGTTTGTGTGGGATGCTCTACCAGGTTCATTCCTAGATAATGCACTCAAAGGGCACTAAGCATAGAGTGTGAAAACTGAGTTTCCTTGAGAGCTGCTTGGAAGCCTGATGGTGTGTGAAGTTAGTGAGCCAAATGGAGTTGTTCTCCCACAAGAACCACTCGGCTGATCCTTCTTCAATATGCCCTTCACCAACATGCAGTGTTTCCTTGATTGAATTAGCTCTCACACCAATATTTGCGTCTAGAGCCTTTGCATTGAGGGCTATCTGAAAATGGCTGTGGCGCTGAAGTTGCCTGAGAATGTGGAGTTGGTGGCATGTGAAACCCGCATGTGGAGCATTCGTTTGTGTGGGATGCTCTACCAGGTTCATCCCTAGATAATGCACTCAAAGGGCGCTAAGCATAGAGTGTGAAAACTGAGTTTCCTTGAGAGCTGCTTGGAAGCCTGATGGTGTGTGAAGTTAGTGAGCCAAATGGAGTTGTTCTCCCACAAGAACCACTCGGCTGATCCTTCTTCAATATGCCCTTCACCAACATGCAGTGTTTCCTTGATTGAATTAGCTCTCACACCAATATTTGCGTCTAGAGCCTTTGCATTGAGGGCTATCTGAAAACGGCTGTGGCGCTGAAGTTGCCTTGAATGTGGAGTTGGTGGCATGTGAAACCCGCATGTGGAGCATTCGTTTGTGTGGGATGCTCTACCAGGTTCATTCCTAGATAATGCACTCAAAGGGCACTAAGCCTAGAGTGTGAAAACTGAGTTTCCTTGAGAGCTGCTTGGAAGCCTGATGGTGTGTGAAGTTAGTGAGCCAAATGGAGTTGTTCTCCCACAAGAACCACTCGGCTGATCCTTCTTCAATATGCCCTTCACCAACATGCAGTGTTTCCTTGATTGAATTAGCTCTCACACCAATATTTGCGTCTAGAGCCTTTGCATTGAGGGCTATCTGAAAACGGCTGTGGCGCTGAAGTTGCCTGTGAATGTGGAGTTGGTGGCATGTGAAACCCGCATGTGGAGCATTCGTTTGTGTGGGATGCTCTACCAGGTTCATTCCTAGATAATGCACTCAAAGGGCACTAAGCATAGAGTGTGAAAACTGAGTTTCCTTGAGAGCTGCTTGGAAGCCTGATGGTGTGTGAAGTTAGTGAGCCAAATGGAGTTGTTCTCCCACAAGAACCACTCGGCTGATCCTTCTTCAATATGCCCTTCACCAACATGCAGTGTTTCCTTGATTGAATTAGCTCTCACACCAATATTTGCGTCTAGAGCCTTTGCATTGAGGGCTATCTGAAAATGGCTGTGGCGCTGAAGTTGCCTGAGAATGTGGAGTTGGTGGCATGTGGAACCCGCATGTGGAGCATTCGTTTGTGTGGGATGCTCTACCAGGTTCATCCCTAGATAATGCACTCAAAGGGCACTAAGCATAGAGTGTGAAAACTGAGTTTTCTTGTGAGCTGGTTGGAAGCCTGATGGTGTGTGAAGTTAGTGAGCCAAATGGAGTTGTTCTCCCACAAGAACCACTCGGCTGATCCTTCTTCAATATGCCCTTCACCAACATGCAGTGTTTCCTTGATTGAATTAGCTCTCACACCAATATTTGCGTCTAGAGCCTTTGCATTGAGGGCTATCTGAAAACGGCTGTGGCGCTGAAGTTGCCTTGAATGTGGAGTTGGTGGCATGTGAAACCCGCATGTGGAGCATTCGTTTGTGTGGGATGCTCTACCAGGTTCATCCCTAGATAATGCAGTCAAAGGGCACTAAGCATAGAGTGTGAAAACTGAGTTTCCTTGAGAGCTGCTTGGAAGCCTGATGGTGTGTGAAGTTAGTGAGCCAAATGGAGTTGTTCTCCCACAAGAACCACTCAGCTGATCCTTCTTCAATATGCCCTTCACCAACATGCAGTGTTTCCTTGATTGAATTAGCTCTCACACCAATATTTGCGTCTAGAGCCTTTGCATTGAGGGCTATCTGAAAACGGCTGTGGCGCTGAAGTTGCCTGAGAATGTGGAGTTGGTGGCATGTGAAACCCGCATGTGGAGCATTCGTTTGTGTGGGATGCTCACCAAGCTTCATTTAAGTCCTAGGTACTCAAAGGGCACTAAGCATAGAGTGTCAAAACTGAGTTTCCTTGAGAGCTGCTTGGAAGCCTGATGGTGTGTGAAGTTAGTGAGCCAAATGGAGTTGTTCTCCCACAAGAACCACTCGGCTGATCCTTCTTCAATATGCCCTTCACCAACATGCAGTGTTTCCTTGATTGAATTAGCTCTCACACCAATATTTGCGTCTAGAGCCTTTGCATTGAGGGCTATCTGAAAACGGCTGTGGCGCTGAAGTTGCCTGAGAATGTGGAGTTGGTGGCATGTGAAACCCGCATGTGGAGCATTCGTTTGTGTGGGATGCTCTACCAGGTTCATTCCTAGATAATGCAGTCAAAGGGCACTAAGCATAGAGTGCGAAAACTGAGTTTCCTTGAGAGCTGCTTGGAAGCCTGATGGTGTGTGAAGTTAGTGAGCCAAATGGAGTTGTTCTCCCACAAGAACCACTCGGCTGATCCTTCTTCAATATGCCCTTCACCAACATGCAGTGTTTCCTTGATTGAATTAGCTCTCACACCAATATTTGCGTCTAGAGCCTTTGCATTGAGGGCTATGTGAAAATGGCTGTGGCGCTGAAGTTGCCTGAGAATGTGGAGTTGGTGGCATGTGAAACCAGCATGTGGAGCATTCGTTTGTGTGGGATGCTCTACCAGGTTCATCCCTAGATAATGCACTCAAAGGGCACTAAGCATAGAGTGTGAAAACTGAGTTTTCTTGTGAGCTGGTTGGAAGCCTGATGGTGTGTGAAGTTAGTGAGCCAAATGGAGTTGTTCTCCCACAAGAACCACTCGGCTGATCCTTCTTCAATATGCCCTTCACCAACATGCAGTGTTTCCTTGATTGAATTAGCTCTCACACCAATATTTGCGTCTAGAGCCTTTGCATTGAGGGCTATCTGAAAACGGCTGTGGCGCTGAAGTTGCCTTGAATGTGGAGTTGGTGGCATGTGAAACCCGCATGTGGAGCATTCGTTTGTGTGGGATGCTCACCAAGCTTCATTTCAGTCCTAGGTACTCAAAGGGCACTAAGCATAGAGTGTCAAAACTGAGTTTCCTTGAGAGCTGCTTGGAAGCCTGATGATGTGTGAAGTTAGTGAGCCAAATGGAGTTGTTCTCCCACAAGAACCACTCGGCTGATCCTTCTTCAATATGCCCTTCACCAACATGCAGTGTTTCCTTGATTGAATTAGCTCTCACACCAATATTTGCGTCTAGAGCCTTTGCATTGAGGGCTATCTGAAAACGGCTGTGGCGCTGAAGTTGCCTGAGAATGTGGAGTTGGTGGCATGTGAAACCCGCATGTGGAGCATTCGTTTGTGTGGGATGCTCTACCAAGTTCATTCCTAGATAATGCACTCAAAGGGCACTAAGCCTAGAGTGTGAAAACTGAGTTTCCTTGAGAGCTGCTTGGAAGCCTGATGGTGTGTGAAGTTAGTGAGCCAAATGGAGTTGTTCTCCCACAAGAACCACTCGGCTGATCCTTCTTCAATATGCCCTTCACCAACATGCAGTGTTTCCTTGATTGAATTAGCTCTCACACCAATATTTGCGTCTAGATCCTTTGCATTGAGGGCTATCTGAAAACGGCTGTGGATCTGAAGTTGCCTTGAATGTGGAGTTGGTGGCATGTGAAACCCGCATGTGGAGCATTCGTTTGTGTGGGATGCTCTACCAGGTTCATTCCTAGATAATGCACTCAAAGGGCACTAAGCCTAGAGTGTGAAAACTGAGTTTCCTTGAGAGCTGCTTGGAAGCCTGATGGTGTGTGAAGTTAGTGAGCCAAATGGAGTTGTTCTCCCACAAGAACCACTCGGCTGATCCTTCTTCAATATGCCCTTCACCAACATGCAGTGTTTCCTTGATTGAATTAGCTCTCACACCAATATTTGCGTCTAGAGCCTTTGCATTGAGGGCTATCTGAAAACGGCTGTGGCGCTGAAGTTGCTTGTGAATGTGGAGTTGGTGGCATGTGAAACCCGCATGTGGAGCCTTCGTTTGTGTGGGATGCTCATTAAGCTTCTTTTCAGTCCTAGGTACTCAAAGGGCACTAAGCATAGAGTGTCAAAACTGAGTTTCCTTGAGAGCTGCTTGGAAGCCTGATGGTGTGTGAAGTTAGTGAGCCAAATGGAGTTGTTCTCCCACAAGAACCACTCGGCTGATCCTTCTTCAATATGCCCTTCACCAACATGCAGTGTTTCCTTGATTGAATTAGCTCTCACACCAATATTTGCGTCTAGAGCCTTTGCATTGAGGGCTATCTGAAAACGGCTGTGGCGCTGAAGTTGCCTGAGAATGTGGAGTTGGTGGCATGTGAAACCCGCATGTGGAGCATTCGTTTGTGTGGGATGCTCACCAAGCTTCATTTCAGTCCTAGGTACTCAAAGGGCACTAAGCATAGAGTGTCAAAACTGAGTTTCCTTGAGAGCTGCT